>NC_069078.1:37320177-37397334 GCF_025698485.1 Gossypium arboreum
AGGCTATAATGCTGGTGAGATAATATCGGGCTTTGGGCCTAGCAGGCTATAATGCCAGTGAAATGAAATTGGGCTTCAAGCCTAGCAGGCGAAATGCCGGTGAATGAGTTCAGACTTAAAGTCTAGCAGGCTTCGTGCCGGTGATGAATTCGGGTTTAAAACCTAGCAGGCTAAATGCCGGTGATTTGATAAAAGTCGAAGACTATGAGACCTTATGTTAAATCGACAATTGAATTCGTTCAATACATTAAGTTGGCTAGGTATGTGATATATACTTATACATGTTAGATCGATTGGAATTGAATCATGGATGTGAAATGAGAAGCATAGGTGAAGATGTCATATGTATGTGTGTATTCAGTCATGGTGAAAGGTTATATGATTATGTGAAATACCATTTAGATATGAATGATGAAAGTAACTATGGTTATGAAATGGTACAATGGTTGAATTCGGTTGAATTAAAGTTGACATTGAAGTATTTAAATGCCTATGTCATATATGTGAGTAAGGGTAAAACTATCGTAAATTATCGATAAAGGTGGGCTATGTGCAGAACCATCTTATAATTACTAATTTGAACGGTTATGTGTGAATCATTGATGTATTGTATTGAGATTATGCTTAAGTGAAATTATAGATATGTGATGAAATTGATTGGTGATATACATGTTTAAATAATATGAATGCAAAGAATGTGTGAAAGAGTAAATTTGTAATAAATCTGCTTGGGACAGCAGTAGTAACGTGATTTTGAAAAATCAGCATAAATTGTGGGAGTTAAGTTAGAAGCTGAATAAATTATTTAATTAAAGCTTAATGAGTCTAATTTCTTATCATAGAAACCGTGTAAGCAAAAAAATTGCTGATAATGAGATATTTGAAGTGGCGTGGGACAGAGTCAAATGACTTCGGGGTCCCCTGTTCTGTTTTTAGAAAATCATTATAATTTGTACAAAAATGGTTATAAGATAAAATTTATATGCTTATACTCCTTAATGAGTCTAGTTTCAAATGAAATCAATGAGAACATATTTTGAATTCTGTACAATGAGAAATTTGATTCGTAGTGAAGAGTGGTCAGATTAGTCAAATAGTGAAACAGGGGAAACTTTAAGAAAAAACTGGTATTGATTGGCCAAACCAAAAATTCTTAAAATTTTATGGATAGAAGATATATGAGTCTATTTTCAGAAAAAATTAATGGCAATTGATTTGGAGTTTCGTAGCTCCAGTTATAATTAGTTTAGTGACTATTGCTCAGGAAGACAACTTGTAGTGAATTTGTGATTATGTTGTAAACATTGATAAAACTTGTTAATGAGTAGCTTATTGTTTTCTTATGAACTTACTAAGTGCAAAGATTACTTCCCTTTTATTTCCCATATTCCCTAGGGTTGCCAGGTTAACTCGGGTTGGAGGCCGTCAGAGATATTATCACATAGTTGAGTCTACGCTATCGGCGTAAGTAAATCTTAGTGTTTTGAGTCTATGGCATGTATAGGGTTGTAAAGTTGAGTATGTAATATTCTGATTAAGCCAAAGACTTTGGCTTGTTATTAAGGTGGTTTGATTATTCATATGCTTGTATGTTATTATCTACTGTGATGTGGTTTATAGCATGTATATTTAGAATTTGAATTGTGATTCATTGTTGAGTAAGTAAATGATACAAGACTAAGATATTGGTAAATATTTAATAATACCTCATGAATGTTTTGGGGCCTTGTAAGCCCGATTAAAGGATAATATACGCGTGTATGAAAAGTTAAAAATTGATCAAAAATTTTTACTGCTTGGTTTTATATAAATGGTTGAGTTTAAATCTGGTAGCACCTCGAACCCTGTTCCGACGAGGGATACGGGCGAAGGGTGTTACAACACTCTTCCTTAGTGTTGGTTCGATCTTGAGCTTAAGATCATCTTGCCATTTCCATTTTTCTATCACTAGTCCATTTTACTTTCTTTGTGAATCGAACCTATAACTATCCATACTTATCTATTTGAACCCTTATTTGATAACCAATTCCAGCCTTAGCCTATTTTCAATCAGGCTCCGCAAATCGAACGATACTTCCTTGTTAGACCATCGGACATCATATCGACTCAACTCACTAAATTGAGGCGAGATCGCATCATTTGGTATCAGAGCTGCTTAAAACTAGAAGTACAGATGTTCAAAAACTCCTCTGAATAGGTTTGCAAAAAAAAATAAAAAAATAAAAAAATATTTTAGCATTATTTCGTGTAATACAAGTCTATTGTAGTTATACAAATTTAAAAAATAGGATTTGAAAAATTATTATTACAAAAAAAAGAAGAGATTGAAAGTTTGCTCTTCATTGTTTGTATTTCCAGTCTACAATTCCTTTCCTATTCACCTTACTACGCAAACGCCACACTTTTACCTAACTATATTCCTTTTCAGCCTCCCCTACACCTAATCATTAATCCCTTGCAAACTATTTGAAGCCGACGTCGAGACTTCGATAAAGCCTTAGCAAGTCTTTTTATGAAATCATGAGAGAAGAACGAGTGGAAAAAGGCACGAGTGTGTGAGAGCACATTAGAGAGGAGGTAAAAGCCGAAAAGTGTCCAGACACAAGTGGAGTGTCATCTATTTCTTTCTTTCCGAGTGATCGTGAGCTTTGTTGTGAGGATTTAAATTTTCTATTTCTAGAAGTCCTAATCAAAATAAGTATGAAAGAGTTGAAAGGCAACCTATCTGAAATATTCTGGATTTAAATCTCCAAGCCTTGTTCGTGAAGTGGAGCGTTTATTCGACCGAAAGCTTGAGCCTATCCAAGAAAGGCTTGATCAAGTCGAGGAGAGAGCCCAATGGGGGAGATCGCCCCAAAATCCACCATGAAATTAAGATTTCATTGAAATTGTTCGTTTGGAAATTTCCTGTAACACCCCTCACCCGTATCCCTTGCCGGAACAGGGTTCAAGGTGTTACCCGACTTAAACTCAGCCAATCACACAAAAACCGTGCCGAAAAATTTTAGTCAATTTAAAACTTTTCTTTTCATATGTAATCTATCCTATATATGGGCTTACGAGGCCCAAAACATCACTAGCCAACATAGGCCAATTCACATGGCCAAAACACTTTATCAATACAAGCCAACACCTTTGGCTAAATTATAATATCACATAGTCAGCATTAAAACCCTATACATGCCATAGACTCAAAATACTAGGATTTACTTACACCAATAGCGTGAGCTCGACAATGTGATAATATCTCCGTGAACTCCAACCCGAAGCAGTAATCGGAGTCAACAATCTATAAAAGCAGAGGAATGTAACAATGAGTAAGCTTTTATAAGCTTAGTAAGTTTTAAGCAATGCAAACAAATAAACGCAGTTATACTTGATTATTCAATTTCTCAAGAGGCCATATTCTAGGTATATTGCCATCCGTTGAATATACACAAGCACATAATGCACGTTCAGCATTCTTATCACACTTAATCAATTCATATAACATAATTAAATTAAATACTTTCACATACTTTCACACCCAGGCCGGTGTATCATGATCATAGATATAGTTATAACATTTATTCACATATGTATCACATCACACTTATGATTCAATTCAAATCAAACTCACATATGAGTACATAATGCGTACCTGGCCCTCTTAACGTATTGAATGTATTCATTTTTCAATCTAACACGAGGTGCCTTAACCTTAGACTTTTATTCATTCACCGGCATTTCGCCTGCTAGGCTCAAGGCTCGATATCATGTCACCATTATTATAGCCTACTAGGCTCAAAGGCCCGAATAGTATCTCACCGGCATAATAGCCTGCTAGGCTCAAAGGCCTGAATATAATACCAGTACTAGGCCTGCGGGATTTAACCCAGATATAATACCAGCACGAAGCTTGCGGGATTTAACCCGGATATATTACCAGCACAAAGCCTGCGGGTCTTTAAGCCTGGATATATTACCAGCACGAAGCCTGCGGTATTTAAGCCGGATATATTACCTGTAACATCCCTAATCTGACCCTAGTCGAGAAGTGGTTTCGGGACCACTAAACCGAGCCGTAAAAATAATTAAATGTTAAATTTCATGTCTATTATATGTGAAATTACATGTGTGAAATTTTGGTGTATTGATTTTGTCATTTAGATGTGAATTTTATTAAAGGGGCTTATATGTGAAACATTGAAAATGTATGAGGTTAATTAAAAGGGCCAAATATTTGCATGATTTAAAAGATGGGATTTGCATGTCAAATGCACCATTTTAATTTTAGTGGCCGGCCATGATTGCACTTAATTTATGTGTATATGTATTTTATATTAAGTAAAATGATTATAATAAAAGATAGTGAGTGATAAGAACATAGGGGAGACTTCATTGTTTTTGGGTTCTAGCCGAAACTAAAGAAAGAAAAAGGGGAAAGTGACTTGGGAATGTTCGGTCTTTTGGAGGCCAGTTTCTAAGGTAATTTCATTGTAATTTTGTTAAATTTTGATGAATACGAGCTTCACTTCTTTATCTAGCCGAAACCCATTTGCTAATTTTGGTCTAAGTGTGGAGTATTAAGTTCGGTTCATGTGTTTTTGAGCTAGGGATTTGTTTTTAAAGTTAAAAGTTGCTGGATAAGTGTTGGATGGACTTGATAATGTTAAAATTATCAAGTGAGTAAAGTTATAAGTTTAGTTTATGATTGGGAGCTTAAATTTAGCTAAAATTTAACTCAATTTCTTACATTAAGCATTTCGGCTATGGTGTGGATTGCATAAAATTTAAAGTATTTGATGTTTGAGAGTTCTAAATAGTTAATTATTAAGTGAGGCTTAGTAATTTTGTGTTAAAGATGAATTTCATTACTAAAAGTGGTATTCGGCTATGTGGCATTGTGTTAAATTTTGGATGTTGTTTTTTTTAATTTTAAATTGACTATTAAGTAAGCTTTAAGGTTGTTAAATGGTAAAAAGAGACTTGAGAGTGATGTTTAGGTAGCTTTCAGCCTTAGAGTGAATTATGATTGTTATAGGATGGACTTAAGTTGTGTATATGGGATTTAACCTTGCCGATTATGTGTTAACAAGGTGAAAATGGTTATGTTGCGTTAATAGAGTGCCGAATGTGAGTTTGGTGTTAAGCTATATTTGAATACTTGGTTGAATGATTTTTTTAGTAAATGAAACTAATAATTTAGTTAAGACTAAGGTTCTTATGATAGTTATATATATGTATATGCCTTATGTATGTGCTTTGTAAATATAGAGACATTCGCTAAATTTATTTAAGAGCTATGTGGCATATAGTCATTAGAAAATTTATGTCTAATTTGATATGTGTTTAAATAGCGAAAAATGAAAGTCTTGTATGTACTATGTGAATAAAATTATCGAATTTTTTATTTAGATGAAATATGATAAGATGTTAATAGTTGATGTGGTTTTCTATTAAAGAGTATATGAATTCGAATGTAATGATAAGTGAATAATTATACTTCTTGTTTTGAATGAGTTTTGATATACCGAAATAAGGTGCATGAATTATGGATTAGTAATGATTTGAATTTGTTTAAATCTAGCTCAAGAACAAAGGACACCAACTTGGATAGGGAAAAGAGAAAGTAGTTGAATAGCGATTTGTACTAAGTCGATCAAATTCAAGGTAAGTTCTTAAGTGTTTGAACTTTGGAAATTTAAGAATAAATTGTAATAACTCTGCTTAGGACAGCAGAGATAACGTGAATTTAGAAAATCACCATAAATTGTTGGAGTTGAATTAGGGCTGAATAAATTATGTAATTAAAGCTTAATGAGTCTAGTTTCTTATAAAAGAAACTGTGTAAGCAAAGGAATTGCTGATAATGAGATATTTAAAGTTGTGTGAGACAGTGTCAGAATGACTCCAAAATCCCCTGTTCTATTTTTAGAAAACAATTATAAATTGTACAAAAATTGTTATAAGACAAACTTTATATGCTTAGACTCCTTAATGAGTATAGTTTCAAATGAAATAAACAAGACATATTTTAAATTCTGTACAATGAGGAATTTGGTTCGTAGTGAAGAGTGGTCAGTATAGTCAAATAGTGATACAGGGGAAACTTTAAGAAAAATCTGGTATTGATTGGCCAAACCAAAAATTCTGAACATTTTATGAATAAAATATGTATGAGTCTATTTTTATGGAAAATTAACGGCACTTCATTTTGAGTTTTGTAGCTCGATTCTGAATAATTTAATGACTATTGCTCGGAAAAATAGCTTGTAGTGAATTTGTGATTAAGTAGTAAACATTGATAAAACTGTTTGAGTTGCTTATAAACTATCAATTAAAATTTTAATCAAAGTACCGAATCCGTACTAAAGTGAGGCTATAAGCCGTAAATGACTAGTATACCTAGTCAATTTTGTTATGATGAAATTGATGTACAAGATATATATATGTGGTAAAGCCGAATGGCTAATGTAAAATATGTATGAGATATATATATGTGGTAAAGCCGAATGGCTAATGTGAAATATGTATGAGCCATGCATATGTGGTAAAGCCAAATGGCTAATGTGAAATATGTATGAGATGTGTATATATATTGTGGCCGAATAACAAATTGTGAAAGGTGTGTATTAGTAGATATTTGATGACGCAAATGAATTACAAATATGATAGTCGATGTGAATTTGTAACATGGGATTAAATGTACTTGAAACTTGGAAATATATTCCTGGTAAGACCTGATGACTACGTGTGGAGATTATGTCCGGGTAAGACCCGATGACTACGTGTGGGGATTATCCGAGCTAAAGGCCTCGCTGATGATTCGAGTAAAGCGTAAGATTATATGACTTCACAGTAACAATTGTTAATAAATACGTTCAATGCGTTAAGTTGGACAGATATGTATTCTGAGCTTATATTTAAGCTTGATTTGAATTAAATCACAAGGTTGTTATGTGATGCATATGTGAGTAAAACAATAAGACTGTTTCTATGATTATTGCGCATTTGGTCAATGTGAAAAGTTAGGTGAAAATACGTAATGTACCTATGTTTATAAGAGATCACTATCAAGTGAGAATTTATCTGCTTATTGTGTATTACGTAATTGTGTATATTCGGCGAAAAAGGGTTGTATACCTAGAAAGAGGTTATATGAGAATTCATAAGATCGACTTTAATTTGGTTGGTCAGGTATGTGATAAATACTTGTACATGTTAGACCCATCAGAATTAAATCATGATTGTAAAGTGGAAAGCAATATGAAAATGCCATATGAATATGTGGGTATACAGTTATGGAGAAATATTATAGGATATTGGGAGATATACATTTTGACTTGACCGATGAGGGTAACTATAGATATGAAATGAAATGTTATATATATGAATCAAATAAACAAATTGGTTATATTTGAGTTCAAGAGTTTTTTTTTTTATTAATTTGCTTAAGACTTACTAAGCTTATAAAAGCTTAGCTTAAGACTTACTAAGCTTATAAAAGCTTACTCTGTTGTTATGTTTCTCTGTTTTATAGATTGTTGAATTTGGCCTTTTGCTCGGGGATCGTCAACAACTTGTCACACTATCACTATCCACTGCTTGGTACTGCTATGTTTTGGATTATCTTATGGCATGTATAGAATAGACTAGTGGCGGAAGAATAGTTTGGCTAATGTATATAAGCCATGCGAAAATGGCATCTTTGAATGTTTACTTAGAAGTTTAAATTTTATCCTGGTCAGTGCTTAGTACTTATTTAAATGAATGATCTTTATTTCAAGAAAAGTTCAAAATTTTACTTGTTCGACATGAGTTACAAGTCCAGTAATGCCCTTACCTATTCCTGACGACAGTTACGGGATGGGGTGTTACATTACCAAGACGAAGCTCATGGATTTAACCCGGATATATTACCAAAGACGAAGCTCATGGGTCTTTAAGCCGGATACACATCAAATATCATGCATATTTAATCATATATTAACACATCTCGGATACTTTTCTTTCATCTCATTTTCACACTTAGCATTTGATAGCTTATGCATAACATTTCACTCACATTCATTTCAAACTTATCAATCGATTATAAAAGCACATTGCATATTTACCAACATGTTATACTTACCATTAGGCCATATAAGCATGATACAATACACTATCATTTCATCTTTAACATTCGCTAAATCCCTATCTTACAAGGAACACTGAACTCACATAACATTTCATTTCACGGCATTATAGCTGCTAGGCTCAAAGCCCGATATCATCTCACCGGCATTATAGCCTGCTAGGCTCAAGCTTAGAATATCATATTTCGATAGACAATTCACTGTTCTTTCCCACTTTCATAACTTACACTTCAATCATGTATAACTGAAACACATATCTATGAACAAAGATTGTCATCCTTTCAACCACATAGGGTTTAATTTCCACATTGGAACACATATCTTAGTACATCATTTGATAGTATCAAATTCGACTAGATATGCTAGTCACATACGGCTCATAACTTTAATTTAATATTCATTCAACACAAAGAACATATGTATATTTTCATTGAAGCATCATCTCAATACTATACATCTTGCTCACTGATTTGCACACAACTATTCAAATTAGCAATTATAAGATGGTTCCGCACATAGCCCATCCTTATCGATAATTTACGATGATTTTTTCCTTACTCACATATATGACATAGGCATTTTCACCTATGCTTCTCAATTCACATTCATGATTCAATTTCAATCGATTTAACATGCATAAGTACATATCGCATGCCTAACCAACTTAATGTATTGAACGAAATCGATTTTCGATTTAACACAAGGTCTCATAGTTGAACATAAACATGAAACCATTTCTTATATGTTCGATTCACATCAATCACTTTAGTACCAAGCCACATTCAGCTACCAGAAAGGACTAATAAAAATACTTTTATACACATCATGGTTTCCTTTAGATATTTAATAATCACAAATCGTGATATCTCTACCAGCACATATACGGCATAGTTTATTCATTGTAACACTCATTTAGTGCATCAAATTTTCAAATCCAATTCAACTTAAGCATAATAGCCATAATCGGCTTATAGCCTTAAATCATTACATATTCAGCACATTAACTAAATAAAATTTACATTCTCTTTGCCATATTAATTTAACTCTTAGGCATATAAAAAGGAATCAAGCTTAAACACTTAAGAACTTACCTCGAATGTTGTCGAACGATTACAACGGCTATTTGATTACTTTCTCTTTTCCCTTATCCGAATTTGCCCCTCTATACTCTTGAGCTCAAATTCAACAATTTTAAACTTAGTCATTATTCAACTATTCAAGCATCACTTTCAGAATATATAATATATATATATATATATTCGACTTTCACACATACAGATCATTGTAAGCTTATAAGAAATCAATAAGCAACTCATTAACAAATTTTTGTCAATGTTTACCACATAATCATAATTTCACTGTAAGCTATCTTCTTGAGCAACAGTCACTAAATCATTTATAACTGGAGCTAAGAAAATCCAAATCAATTGCCATTAATTTTACCTGAAATTATACTCATATATATTTTATACATAAAATTTTCAGAATTTTTGGTTTGGCCAATCAATACCAGATTTTTCTTAAAGTTTCCCCTATTTCACTGTTGGACTAATCTGACCACTCTTCACTACGAATCGAATTTCTCATTGTACAGAATTCAAAATATGTTCCTGTTTATTTCATTTGAAACTAGACTCATTAAGGAGTCTAAGAATATAAACTTCATCTTATAACCATTTTTTTACAATTTATAATGATTTTATAAAAATAGAACAAAGGATCTAGAAGTCATTCTGACCCTGTTCCACATCACTTCAAATATCTCACTATCGGAAATTCTTTTGCTTACACGGTTCTTTTATAAGAAACTAGACTCATTAATCTTTAATTGCATAATTTATTATGCTTCTAACTCATCTCCCACAATTTATGGTGATTTTCCAAAATCACGTTCTCTTTATTGTCCCAAGCATTTATTACGAATCATTTTTTTCACATACCTTGCATGCATGTTATTTAAACATGCATATCACAAATCAATCATCACATACCTATAAATTCACTTAAGCATAATCTCCATTTCATCATTTTAAAGCACAAACATTACTCAATATTGCCAAAGTTCACATTCGGCCATAATACACACAACATGTTAGCCGATTTTTCCCCTTAGCATCTAATGCACATGCATGCTCATCCAACTCATATTTTTCATTGACAACCTCCTTAACTTCAATTTATTCACATCTTTAATCATGCTACATTCGACCATTATTTAACAACAATTCATGTATCCTTTTTATTAAACACTCAAAATCAACCATCTTCATACCTCATCACCAAAGACATCAAAATACCAACCAAGAATGTAACATTCATGGTCGAATATCATCTCCATCAAATAAAAAAATTTGAACCATGGTTAGGTAGATTTCAAACTTACAACTTAAAATATACATGAATCTCAAAGAATAATATCAAACATACCACAATCTAGTTACATGCATGGCCAAACTTCTTAGAAACTTTTCCCCTAGGCACCAAATATTCAAGAGCTTCTTAATCAACTTAAAGGTGACCAAATGCCTTAACTTCAATTTCTTCTTTTTCTTTCTTTAGGTACGGCAATGGAAGAAGAAAAGATGAGCCAACTTTGTTTTTATCACCCTTTTCTTTTAATAAAAATTCATATTTCATAATATTAATCCATTAAACATTTAATTCTTTAATATAAAAGACATGAAATGCCCATCCCCCACTAACTATTATAATGCTAAAATGCATATATTATCTATTACCCATCACCTTGGCCGGCCACTACATTAAAAGTGGTCCATTTGACATGCAAGTCCCCCATGTCAATAATTCATGCATTAATAGGCCACTTCGAAATTCACCTATCACATTTTTAAATCTTATCACATGAGTCCTTCCTTATAAATTAATACCTAATCGATAAAATAAAGGCACGAAATATTCACACATACAAATTCCACATACAATAAGTACAGAATATAACATCTAATTATTTTTGTGACTCAATTTTGTGGTCTCGAAACCACTTTCCGACTAGGGTCAAATTAGGGCTGTCACATTTCCTAAAAAGCTAATCATAGCTTCTTCTCTCCATCGGAACAATAGGGCCGTTATGCTCATTACTAAAATTGTTGAAGAGATGAAATGAGGCCAACAACGACTTAACAAAGATTATTTGTTCGACCCTAGAGAAGCCGAGAGTGACCAAAGGTCTAACTTGAGTGTTCGGTGGAAGGGGCAATGGAATGAGGCCAAAGAGACCGAGGGCGAGGAGATGATAACTTAAAGAATATCAAACTTTCAATTCCTCCCTTCCAAGGCAAGTCCGATCTCGAAGCCTATCTAGAGTGGGAGAAGAAAATTGAATTGGTATTCGATTGCCACAATTACTCTGAGAAAAAGAAAGTTAAGTTGGTCGCAATTGAGTTTTCGGACTACACAATGATCTGGTGGGATCAATTAACCACTAGTCGTAGGCGCAACGGAGAATGACCTATCACTACTTGGGCCGAGATGAAAGCTTTCATGCGATGAAGATTTATCCCTTCTTATTACCATTGGGAGCTTCATCAGAAACTTCAAAATCTCACTCAAGGGACGAAGAGTGTTGAGGATTATTACAAGGAAATGGAAATTGCAATGATTGGCGCGGATGTGTAGGAAGACCGCAAAGTGACGATGGCCAGATTCCTACTGGTCTTAATCGAGACATAGCTAATGTTGTAGAACTGCAACACTATGTCGAGGTGGTGGACATGGTACACATGGCCATCAAGGTGGAGAAACAATTAAAATGAAAAGGAGCTTCCTGAGGCTATTCCACTTCAAACACCTCAAAGTAGGGCCAAGGGATTAGCAAGAACACTCCAACCAACCTCACCAAGGAACCATTGATGCCAGCCCAGGCAAATAAACCTATAGCCAAATCAAGTAAAGGAAAGGCCATCGACAGTAATTCCAACCGCACAAGTAATTCCGAACCGTCAAGGCCATCAGGCAAATACCTATTGTTCATAACTATGTGTTAGAGTGAGAATTTGATGTTGCCATAGAAGAGAAAAATGATCAGTAGGTCATTAAACATAAGAATAAGGGCTGAAATTAAATTTCCGGGCCTTGGGGCAAAATTGTAATTTTGTAAAAGTTAGGGGGCAAAAATGTAATTTTTGTATAATGTGATTTTTGGATTAAAATAAATAGTTTGAGTGTTAAATGAGCTAAATATGTTGTTATAGATCAAGAAAGGCGTGGAATCGATCTCGAACGGGGAAAGGAGAAAGTTTTGGACTAAATTGCAAAATTCCCATATTTTACACCGAGGTAAGTTTGTATGTAAATAATACATTAATTTCATTTACATTCTTATATTTCAGCCTATTATATGTATAAACTAGTTGATGTTGAAGTATAAATCGACTATTGGAAGAATGGAAATAAATAATAGAGAGAGAGATCCCGGTTGAACATTCAGAAAAATCGAATAAAATAGAGGGAGCGTAGCTAGGTCACATGTATGATGCCGAGTGCACATCATGTGTACAAGAAAGCTACGAGATACTATGTAGTAGCTAGGTCACATGTGTGATACGGGATGTATCCCATGTAGACAAGAGAGCTACGTGAGAGATAAATATAGCTAGGTCGCATGCGTGATTCCAAGTGAAGGACACCATGTAGACAAGAGAGCTACGAGACAAATCGGCTAGGTCGCATGAGTGGTACTAAGTGTTCACCATGTGTACAAGAGAGCCAATTAAATGAAATATGATGGTGGGGTGTGTCTTTGAAACCATCAAGTATCGAGGATTAATCCAATTGTTCAATGGGATGGTTTTGTGGAAACATTGTAGTCATAGACCTACACTTGTGATGTATGAAATGTGGTGAAAATGATTTGTGGTATATATATTTATATGTAAGTTAAAATGAGGTTAGTATAAAGAATGTGTGAAAGAATGAAATTAGCATTAAAACTGTTCGACAAGAGCAGTGACGTGATTTTGAAAATTCACCAAAATAGAAGAAATTTAATTAGAGGTTGAATGAGATGTAAAATTAAATCTTAATTAGTCTATTTTCATATAAAAGAAACAGAGCAAGCAAAGGAATTCTATATTTTTAGATATTTACAATTGTGTGAGACTTGCTCAGGATGACTATGTAATCCCCTGTTTCAACTTTGAAAACTCATTACAAATTGTACAAAACAAATTAAGAAATATAGTTTATATTCATAAATTTCTTATTGAGTCTAGTTTTAAATGAAATAGGTTTCATGGTTATTTGAATTGTATACTGAGAAAAATTTAATTCGTAGTGAACAGAGGTCAGATCAGTTGAGCTGTGTAACAGGGGAAACTTTAACTAATAAACTGTACTAATTGGCTGAACCAAAATTCTAGAAAAAAATTAGTAAGAAGTTTTATGAGTCTAGATTCAGGAAATTTTACGGATTTGAATTTCGAGTTTCAGAACTTGAGTTATGATTTATTTAGTGATCATGATGCAGAGGGACAGCTTGATCAAATTGGAGTAAACAATTAAAATTAAAAATATGACATAATTGAGTTATGTTGTAAACATATTAGATTTCTTATTTGTTATTTATATACCTACTTACTAAGCTGTAAGCTTACTTTCTTTTCTCTCCTTTGTCTTATAGTGTCATTCAGCTAGCACAGGAGTCAGAGATCGTAGAAGATCCGCCCGCACTATCAATACTCTTGGTATCTGAACTCAACATTTTGAAATATGGCATGTATAGCAGACTTAGTTATTTGTTATGTGTCATAATTGTCTAGGTTCAAATTACTACTTATAGTATCAAACTAATCATTTTGTATGAAGCCTTTGAAGTTGATTTGTATTGTTAATGGCATATGTTATAATGATCAAATTGCACGCCATATTTTTGTTGGGTTTTGTTTAATAGCATATACTATAATTTGTTAATACCTCGTACCCTGTTCCGGCGACGGATACGGGTAAGGGGTGTTACAATATAGATCGAATCTCGAAGAGACTAAAGAACTCTAATGACAAATTAATGAGTTGATAGAGAAGGGCTACATTCGCGAGAGTCTTAGTCCTTGTGTTGTTCCCATCTTGTTGGTGCTGAAAAAGGACGGAACATGGCAAATGTGCGTGGATTGCCGAGCTGTAAACAAGATTACTATTAAGTACAGGCATCCAATACCTCGCTTAGACAATATGCTTGACGAACTGAGTGGTGCCAAGTTATTTTCGAAGATTGATTTGAAAAGTGGATACCACTAGATTCGCATACGTGAGGGCGAAAAATCGAAGGAAACTTTCAAAACAAAACATGGTTTATATGAGTGGTTCGTCATACCGTTTGGCCTAACCAACGCTCCTAGAACTTTCATGAGACATATGAATTACGTGTTAAAATCCTTCATTGGTAAGTTCTGTGTTATGTATTTTGATGGCATTCTCATATATAGTAAGTGATTGGAAGACCATGTTATTCATCTTAAATCTATTTTGGAAGTTTTACGGAAAGAAACTCTTTATGCTAACCTCAAGAAATGTACTTTTTGTTCTGACCAAGTCATTTTTCTAGGTTTTGTAGTTAGCTCAAAAGGTTTGGAAGTGGACAAGAAATGATTAAGGCTATTCAAGAGTGGCCAAGACCTACGAGCGTTAACCAAGTTCGTAGCTTCCATTGTTTGGCAATCTTTTATTGAAGATTCGTGCCTAACTTCAGCACTATTACCGCACCTCTAACGAGCGTGATTAAGAAGAATTTGGCCTTCTATTGGGCCAACGAGCAAGAGAAGTCCTTCAATGAAATTAAACATTGTCTTACTAAAGCCCCATTATTAGCCTTACCTGATTTTTCTAAAACTTTTGAGATTGAATGTGATGCATCAGGTGTCAAAATTGGGGCCGTGCTAACACAAGATGGAAGGCCTGTAGCATACTTCAATGAGAAGTTAAATGGGGCTGCACTCAATTACCCCATTTACGACAAAGAAATATATGCACTCATTCGAGCTCTTGAAACGTGGCAGCATTACCTGTGGCCAAAAGAGTTCGTGATTCATTTTGATCACGAAGCATTGAAACACATCAAAGGCCAGCATAAGTTAAATAAACACCATGTGAAATGGGTCAAATATCTCGAGTCATTTCCATACGTCATCAAATATAAGAAAGGTAAAGAAAATATTGTGGTTGATGCACTTTCGAGAAGGTATGCTCTATTATCGTCTCTTGAATCTAAATTGCTTGGATTTTCTTACTCAAAAGAATTGTATGCAAATGACGAGGATTTTGTTGAAATCTTTACTACTTACAAGCATTCCTTTGTTGAATAGTTTTATAGGTACGAGGGCTTTCTTTTTAAGGAAGGAAAGTTGTGTATTCTCCAAAGCTCCATCCGGGAATTACTTGTGCATGAGGCACACAGCAGGGGCCTTATGGGTCATTTTCGAATCAACAAAACTCTATCAATGTGTGATACGAGCACGCCCCGCGAACTTCATCGAACAAGTCTGTCAAGCTGAGCAATAACATGTTGGCAAGCTGATCCAAGCTCATTTCCAGCTCCACGAGCTCCGTCCAGCTCAAATCCAGCTTATTCGAGCTCAATCCATCTTGTTTGAGCTAAACCGAGCTCACTCCTAGCTCACTTTCAACTCACGAGCTAAACCTTAGCTCAACTTCAGCTTAGGAGTTTAATCTCAGCTCAACTTTAGCTCACAAGCTAAAGCTTAGCTCATTTTAGTTTAAACTCGGTTTTGTCTTTAATACATTAAATAAAAATTTGCACATATTCATTTAAGCATTAAACTTGTCTTATATTAATATTTTTTATTAATATGTCATTGTCATTATATAAATTGATTATGTTCACATAGCCGAATTAATGCATGACATTAATGTGTTCACATCATGCCGAATTTATGAGTGTTCATGAGATGTCTTAATGACTTGTTTATTTCATGTAGGTGCATTCCTTTGGACGATACAATGTATGGATGAAGAAACATCTCTTTTGGGCATTCCACACTCATGAATGAAGAAGTATTAAATGCTAGTGCATGTACGGCTAGATGCAATGTTTCTACAAATTCATGCATGTGTCGAATGCATGTATGGACATTAAAGGCTAGTCCATGAATGGATCAAATGCATGGGATGATAGAATGCATGAATGGCTTAAGTGCATGTATGGTGGCTGTCTCCTAACTTTCCAAGGCACTTATTCGGCTAAGAAGTAGCTGCTAACTAATTCTATGTTGACCATAGAGCTCCTTGAACACGTTCACACTTTGAATTGAACTATAGGCTACTACACATGCATGTATGGGTTCAAGAACGTCCAAGGGAAGGAATTAACTCAATAATTCAACACATTGATTGAATTAAGTGCATGCACAAAGGGGAGAACGAATTTACTAGGTTTATGCTGCCATTTATGAACTTACATGACATTAAAGTGTTTAATTATGAAGATACATGTTCCATACAAGTGCATGAACATCCCAAGGAGATGAATGCAACCTTTTGGTGCACATACAAGTCACTTGAGCCTTTCTTTATGACTAAGCATTCATGCACAAACCAAGGGGGAAGAAAGTGTCCATTCAGCTAGTGCATGAATCTGCCGAATTTATGAACTATTTTAATACATTAGTGTGAACGTTTTTATTATTGTGTGAACACCTAGATGCCGAATTTGAATGGTCATCTATGTGCCTATAAATATTTGTTTTCTTTCATTTGTAAAGGACTTTTGGCAAAATTGTTAATGAACATTTGTTCTTGTGAGGTTGCTTCCTCTCATATCTCGTACAAGTTTCAACAGACTTATCTGGCTTGTGCTAGTGGCGTCAATCGTCTTGTTTGAACTTATCACCAATCTTGGTGTGGTGTTCACCTATCCATCTATCCATACTTTCACCTTAACAATATAGGAACCGGGGTGACACTTCTTAGTGTTGAATCATTCCTAACGTTGAGTTCGTTTTCCATTCCCATCCTTCGAATTATTTTCTTGTTATACCAAACTGACCCATTTATCCATCACCGATCTTTGCTACACATAACGAACCTATTACTAAACTTACCCTTCTTGAAACCTTCCGCTTATTCTAATCCATTATTTTACTTTTATTACTAAAATTTGAGACACGAACGACTCTCTCGAACTACGATCGGGCAATTACGTGAATTTGACTCATCTACCCGGGCCAGATCACATCATTTGGTATCAGAGCTTGTAAATCGAGAGGCGCCGACGTTCGTATCAAGATCGAACTAGGTTCGTAGTAAAAAAAATTCAAAAAAAAAATTTATTAAGTTATATTTTCGTTTTATCTTTGTAAAAGTGATATGTTGAAGTTGTAAAAAAAAAAGGGTACAAAAATTATTTTAAAAAAAGGGAAAAAAAAAGGTGAAGTGATCAAGTTCTTCTTTTGTTTATATTTTGACCCGATCGACAAAGTGTTCTTTTCATCAACTTTGCACCCCATTCCCAAAACGCCACACTACACCAAAGAAAAATTTTCTTTTAGCCTACCCATAACCTACACATCTTATCCCTTGTAACCGTTTTTGAAGCCGACCCCAAGGCACTTGGACGAGTCAAAAGAAACAAAATACGAGGTTACGAGAGTAAGCTTGAGTGGTAAAAGGCTAGAGTGTGTGAGAACATTCAAGAGTTGAAAAGCCAAAAACGAGCAAAAACACGAGTGTGAGTGCCATCATTCTTTCTTTCCAAGCAAAATTGTGAGGTTTGTGGTGAGGTACTTAATTTTTTTTTTATTTTGTTTTGTGATCTAACATTTTCTTTTTAGCAACAAAAATCATGTCAAGTGAAGAGTTCACCGAATCGGAATACCAATACTTGGTTCAAGAAATGCGAAGAATGGCGACTAAACGAGACCAAAGTGATCGAGCTTCTTCAAGTCATAAAATAGAACCAAGAACCCCATGGAGATATACCCCCTACTACTACCTGAAAAAAAGTTCCAATCGTGATTCCTTTTCGTCATCTACTTCGAGAAAAAGAGATTCATACTATGACTCATATTCATCAGTGAATTCGAGAAGTGACTTCGATCGAAAGCCCTTTTCATCAAGAAATTTGAGAAGACGAGAAGCCGATTACGATTTTGATTCGTTCCAAGATGGCGTTCGAAGAGAAAGACATACTCCTACTAGATCTTCAAAGAAATCTTACTCTGAGTATTCTTCACGAAGTTTTGATTGTGAATCATACGCAAATAGTTCTTCATCTTTTGAACAAGATTTGTATTCTCATCGTTCTTTTGTACATTCTTGTAAAGAGAAACAAAGAAAAGAAAAGAAAAGCAAAAGAAGAAAAGAAAATGAAATAAAAAGAAAAGAGAGGCAAGAGGCAAGTAAGAGAGAAAATGAGCGAATCTTGAGAGAACTTGAAAAAGCCTTTGAAAAAGCCTTTGAAAAGCAAAAGAAAATGAAAAGAAAATGAGATTGAAAAAGAGAACGAAAAGAAATTTGAGAGTGAAAAGAAGATGAAAAGAAATTGAAACAAAAGAAACGAGTGATTCGAAGAAAAAGAATCGAGTGAGAAAACAAGTGAGCAAGTGAGGATTATTTCTACTAACCCACCTGTTCGATCTTCTTGTGAGTTAACTTTTCAGGTTCCTAGAAGTTTGTGTGACCAATTCCATCTACATTACCTTCCAAACGAGAGGTGTTTTAGGTTGTTCGAAAAAGGTAAGTTCACGAATGACTACCACCCACTTGGGATCGAAGGTAAGGAAGGTAAGGATTCTTTGTTTATCGAATCAAAGTCACTTGATTTGGATAATTTTTGTTCACTTACTGTTGTTAATGAATTTGTTTTAAAAGGTGCCATATACAGCTTTTCTTATGACAATTACTACATTGGCAAATTTGTTGACAACATTGGATTAGTTTGCTCTAAGCGAATTTTGAACATGTTTGATCAAAGTCTATCACGTAAAAATTCTGATGTGTTTGACCCTGCAAACTTTTTGAACTCATGTGTTAAATCTTTATGTTTAAATATGCCTGCTCAATTGATTTGTGATAAATCTGCCTGTTTGAAAAGTTACATGTTCGTTAAAAATTCTTTGTTTGGCATCCATGTTAAAAGATCTTCACATGATATGTGCAATTGTGTTCTTCATGAACAATCTTTGAGTTTTTGTGTGAAATTTCCATGTAGTGATTTGCATTCCCGATTAATACTCTTGAAGTATGAACCTTTGCATTTTGGTATGCTTGGTTTTGTCAAATCAACATGTGTGTTTAAACTAGTGAAATATAATTCATGTGGTGAGTTGATTATATCTTTTTCTAATATGTTGCTTGTTGGAATTCCTAAACAAGTTCGTGTGTTCAAGCCTGGTATTTGCTACATGAATTCATTTTATGGAAACATTAAGCACTTTGCAACATTTTCAATTAAAATATGTTTGCTTGATGTTCAAACTTTTGATAAGAAGGTGAAATTCAATGATTTGGGTTTCAATTTTGATTCATTTATTAATCACCTTGTTTGGCCACATCTGAAATTTTCGTTCCATTTTGAGAAGGTAAGATCGACTTATGCTTTGGGACTTGAATCAAATTTCAACGATGATTTATTTTTTTTCTTTTCAGTCCATACCTCCTATTGAAACTAACCTTTTACATTTTTGTGAATGTAACCCTTTAAAAAGCACGAGCTGTCATGGTGCTTCGTCACCAACCCAAGTTGATCGAGGTAAAAGGTTTGTTTTACATTATCTGCCCGAAGAGAGAAGATTTATCTTGTTTGAAAAAGGTAAAACCGATCCTAAATTTTCTTCTCTTCAAGATCGACAAGGTAAAGTTTATGAAAATTTTCAAATACCTTTACTCTATTCAATGTCATTGAAAATCTTTTGATGGTTTGATGTTTGGAAATTGTTTGTACCTTATTGTGATTGATTGTTGTCTTTGGCCTAGTAGTGATCCGTTTGTGTTGGAAAGTGATTACACAAATCATGTTGTTAATAAGCGAAAGAGTGATTTAGTTTCCAATTGGCCATGGTACACTTTGCGTGTACATTCCCATGAATTGTTCTTTTTGAATAAACATATTGAAATGTTTTGGATGAGGAATAATGTGTTTAAGTGCCTGCCATCGTTTACAACCAATTATCCCTTGATCCAACTTAGTCTTCATTTTGGAACGATGGTCTAACGAAACTCTTTGATAAATTTACGTATGCTTGCTTTGTCCAATTGAGATTTTTGGCATATGTTCGATTGAATGAATTTTTTATGAACTATCGAACACATTTGAATCTGACTCCTTTGAGTTTCTTTTTATTGGCTGTGGTAAGAATTTTTCAGGTTTGTGTGACATCTTCCATCCCATTTGAACGAGGAAAACCATGCATGAGTCAAAGTTCTCCCATGGATAAACGGCTCGACTTGAGGACAAGTCGCCTAAAAGAGGGGGGAATGATACGAGCACTCCCCGCGAACTTCATCGAACAAGTCTGTCAAGTCGAGCAATAACATGTTGGCAAGCTGATCCAAGCTCATTTCCAGCTCCACGAGCTCTGTCCAGCTCAAATCCAGCTTATTCGAGCTCAATCCATCTTGTTTGAGCTAAACCGAGCTTACTCCTAGCTCACTTTCAACTCACGAGCTAAACCTTAGCTCAACTTCAGCTTAGGAGTTTAATCTCAGCTCAACTTTAGCTCACAAGCTAAAGCTTAGCTCATTTTAGTTTAAACTCGGTTTTGTCTTTAATACATTAAATAAAAATTTACCGAATTAATGCATGACATTAATGTGTTCACATCATGCCGAATTTATGAGTGTTCATGAGATGTCTTAATGACTTGTTTATTTCATGTAGGTGCATTCCTTTGGATGGTACAATGTATGGATGAAGAAACATCTCTTTTGGGCATTCCACACTCATGAATGAAGAAGTATTAAATGCTGGTGGTACATGTACGCCTAGATGCAATGTTTCTACAAATTCATGCATATGTCGAATGCATGTATGGACATTAAAGGCTAGTCCATGAATGGATCAAATGCATGGGATGATAGAATGCATGAATGGCTTAAGTGCATGTATGGTGGCTGTCTCCTAACTTTCCAAGGCACTTATTCGGCCAAGAAGTAGCTGCTAACTAATTCTATGTTGACCATAGAGCTCCTTGAACATGTTCACACTTTGAATTGAACTATAGGCTACTACACATGCATGGATGGGTTCAAGAACGTCCAATGGAAGGAATTAACTCAATAATTCAACACATTGATTGAATTAAGTGCATGCACAAAGGGGAGAACGAATTTACTAGGTTCATGCTGCCATTTATGAACTTACATGACATTAAAGTGCTTAATTATGAAGATACATGTTCCATACAAGTGCATGAACGTCCCAAGGAGATGAATGCAACCTTTTGGTGCACATACAAGTCACTTGAAGCCTTTCTTTATGACTAAGCATTCATGCACAAACCAAGGGGAAGAAAGTGTCCATTCACTAGTGCATGAATCACGAATTTATGAACTATTTTAATACATTAGTGTGAACGTTTTTATTACTGTGTGAACACCTAGATGCCGAATTTGAATGGTCATCTATGTGCCTATAAATATTTGTTTTCTTTCATTTGTAAAGGACTTTTGCCAAAATTGTTAATGAACATTTGTTCTTGTGAGGTTGCTTCCTCTCATATCTCGTACAAGTTTCGAAAGACTTATCTGGCTTGTGCTAGTGGCGTCAATCGTCTTGTTTGAACTTATCACCAATCTTGGTGTGGCGTTCACCTATCCATCTATCCATACTTTCACCTTAACAATATAGGAACTGGGGTGACACTTCTTAGTGTTGAATCATTCCTGACGTTGAGTTCGTTTTCCATTCCCATCCTTCAAATTATTTTCTTGTTATACCAAACTGACCCATTTATCCATCACCCATCTTTGCTACACATAACGAACCTATTACTAAACTTACCCTTCTTGAAACCTTCCGCTTATTCTAATCCATTATTTTACTTTTATTACTAAAATTCGAGGCACGAACGACTCTCTCGAACTACGATCGGGCAACTACGTGAATTCGACTCATCTACCCAGGCCGGATCACATCAATATGACAACCCGAATTAGGGCCTAATTGGAATAGTGGTTTCGTGACCACAAATTTGAGATAGAAATAATCATTTTATAATTATTTTGCGGTTTATGATATGATTTCTTGATTTCATGAAAATTTCGTGATGAAATTCTGTGCATTTCGCGCTTAAGTTGAGAATAGGGACTAAATCGAATAAATTGTAAAACTCGTGTTTTAGAAGTTTTTAGTATGAAATTGCTTTGGGATATTAATTAGGAGGTCTTAAATAGCAATTTGACCCATTCTTAAGTTATGGACAAAAGTTGGAGATGGAGGGAATTTTTTTGAAAGTTTAGTAGTAAGGGCATTTTGGTCATTTGTATATTAAATGAAATAAAATGGGAAAAATAACACAAAATTGGTTATCATCTTCATTAGTTGCTGCCAAAATTGCTCTCCTCCATAGCTAGGGTTTCTTAAACTTTCAAGCTTCATAGTAAGTGAATTCAAGCCCGCTTTTAATGTTCTTCACATTTTGAAATCCTCGTAGCTTTCGGTTTACTTATTTCTACCATTAGTTCAATTAGGGTTTATGTTTAAAATTTTACCCATGAATGATAGGCATGTATTTTGTTGTTTGATGGTAGAATATGAATGTTTGAAGTTAGGGAACGATCTTTTCTAAGCGATTTTAACGAAAACGAGCAAAACAAGATAATCGATAAAAATACCTATTGTTCATAACTATGTGTTAGAGTGAGAATTTGATGTTTCCATAGAAGAGAAAATGATCAGTAGGTCATTAAACATAAGAATAAGGGCTGAAATTAAATTTCCGGCCTTGGGGAAAAATCATAATTTTGTAAAAGTTAGGGGGCAAAAATGTAATTTTTGTATAATGTGATTTTTGGATTAAAATCAATAGTTTTAGTGTTAAATGAGCTAAATATGTTGTTATAGATCAAGAAAGGAGTGGAATTGACCTCAAACGGGGAAAGGAGAAAGTTTTGGACTAAATTGCAAAATTCCCATATTTTGCACCGAGGTAAGTTTGTATGTAAATAATACATTAATTTCATTTACATTTTTATATTTCAGCCTATTATATATATATTAGTTGATGTTGAAGTATAAATCGACTATTGAAAGAATGGAAATAAATAATAGAGAGAGAGAGATCCCAGTTGAACATTCGGAAAAATCGAATAAAATAGAGGGAGTGTAGCTAGGTCACATGTATGGTGCCGAGTGCACATCATGTGTACAAGAAGGCTACGAGATACTATATAGTAGCTAGGTCACATGTGTGATACGGGATGTATCCCATGTAGACAAGAGAGCTACGTGAGAGATAAATGTAGCTAGGTCACATGAGTGATTCCAAGTGAAGGACACCATGTAGACAAGAGAGCTACGAGATAAATCGGCTAGGTCGCATGAGTGGTACTAAGTGTTCACCATGTGTACATGAGAGCCGAATTAAATGAGAAATGATGGTGGGGCTGTATGCTGAAACTATCAAGTATCGAGGATTATTCCAAATTGTTCAACGGGATGGTTTTGTGGTGACATTGTAGTCATATACCTACACTTGTGATGTATGAAATGTGATGAAAATGATTTGTAGTATATATATATGTAAGTTAAAATGAGGTTAGTATAAAGAATGTGTGAAAGAATGAAATTAGCATTAAAACTGTTTTAGATAGTAGCAGTGACATGAATTTTAAAATTCACCAAAAATAGAAGGAATTTAATTAGAGGTTGAATAAGATGTGAAATTAAAGCTTAATGAGTCTATTTTCATATAAAAGAAACATAGCAAGCAAAGGAATTCTATATTTTGAGATATTTGCAATTGTGTGAGACTTGCTCAGGATGACTATGTAATCCCCTGTTTCAACTTTTAAAAATCATTAAAAATTGTACCAAAGAAATTAAGAAATATAGTTTATATGCCTAAATTTCTTATTGAGTCTAGTTTTAAATGAAATAGGTTTCATGGTTATTTTAATTGTGTACTGATAGAAATTCAATTCGTAATGAACAGAGGTCAGATCAGTTGAGCTGTGTAACAGGGGAAACTTTAACTAATAAACTGTACTAATTGGCTGAACCAAAAATTCTAGAAAAAAATTAGTAATAATTTTTATGAGTCTAGGTTCAGGTAAATTTTACGGATTTGAATTTCGAGTTTTGTAACTTGATTTATAATTTATTTAGTGATCATGACGCAGAAGGGACAACTTGATCAAATTGGAGTAAACAATAAAATTAAAAATATGATATAATTGAGTTATGTTGTAAACATATTAGATTTCTTATTTGTTATTTATATACTTACTTACTAAGCTATAAGCTTACTTTCTTTTCTCTCCTTTGTCTTATAGTGTCGTCCAGCTAGCACAGGAGTTAGAGATCGTAGAAGATCCGCCCGCACTATCAATACTCTTGGTATCTGAACTCAACATTTTGAAATATGGCATGTATAGTAGACTTAGTTATTTTGTTACGTGTCATAATTGTCTAGGTTCAAATTACTACTTATAGTATCAAACTAATCATTTTGTACGAAGCCTTTGAAGTTGGTTTGTATTGTTAATGGCATATGTTATAATGATCAAATTGCACGCCATATTTTTGTTGGGTTTTGTTTAATAGTGTATACTATAATTTGTTAATACCTCGTACCCTGTTCCGGCGATGGATACGGGTAAGGGGTGTTACAATCAACACTCCAAGAACATTTCTATTGGCCTAAAATGAGGAGGGATGTTGAACGAGTTTATGATCGTTACGTAAGGTGCAAAAAGGCCAAATCCAAGATTCAACCACACGGCCTTTACACACCACTACCTATTCCCGAAGGCCCTTGGATGGACATATCCATGGACTTTGTCCTTGGATTTCCTAAGACAAAAATGGGGAAGGATCCTATCTTTGTTGTTGTTGATTGCTTTTCAAAAATGTCTCACTTTATTGCTTGTACAAAAACTGACGACGCTGTTCATGTCGCTAATCTTTTCTTTAGGGACATTGTTCGGTTGCACGGTATTCTGTGAACTATATCCGACAGAGACACGAAGTTTCTAAGTCATTTTTAGCGATCATTATGGGCTAACCTCGGAACCAAGTTTCTGTTCTCAACAACTTGCCACCTCCAAATGGATGGTCAAACGGAGGTGGTCAACCTCGTTCCATCTACACTTCTTCGAGCAATCATCCAAAAGAACTTAAAGTCATGGGAGGATTGTTTTCCTTATATCGAGTTCGCTTACAACCGATCCGTTCATTCAATGACCAAATATTCACCCTTTGAAATAGTTTACGGTTTTAACCCATTAACTCCCTTGGATTTAATTCCATTGCTTAATGATCAGTTGATTCATTCTGATGCTAGGAAAAAGGAAGATTTCATCAAAGAGTTGCATCAAAAGGTTCGGGCAAATATAGAAGCAAGGACTGAGAGCTATGTTCAACGAGCGAACAAAGGTCGAAAGCGAGTGGTTTTTGAACCCAGAGATTGGGTTTGAGTTCATATGTGCAAAGAAAGATTCCCAGCTCAGCAAAGGTCCAAATTGATGCCTAGAGGAGATGGACCTTTTCAAGTCCTAGAACAAATTAACGAAAATTCCTACTGACTTGACTTGCTGGGTGAGTATAACATAAGTGCAAGCTTTAATGTTTTTGACTTATCTCCCTTTGATGCAAATTCCAACTTGAGGACAAGTTGCTTTGAAGAGGGGGATGATACGATCGCGCCCCGGAGTGTATCAAAGCTCGAGCAAGGACTCAATGGTTCTGCCCTAAGGACCAATTACGCCGGCTCGAGCTAAGCAATTCAAGGAGGCCATTTTGGCCTTAGTCAGCCAAGTGTGGTGTGAGGCTTTGGCTGGTGAAATAGAACGAGCTTGGACCAGCTCAACAAAGTGTCCTTGCAACATATTGCAAACAAATTTTAGCTCAATTCCAACTCCATGAATTTAGGCCGGCTCGTTCCAGCTCAATTAAGCTCCTTTTTATTTTTCCAGCTTTGAATTTAATTAATTAAATAAATTGCATATTATTTTTAGTTCAAATAAATATTAAAGTATTTAATTTGTCCAAAATTAGAGCATGAATTTAATGTGTTTTGCTATAGCAAATTAATGTGTCTAATTAACTATTTAAGTTGCCTAATTCTGAACAAATTTATTTCTTGTTAATTAGTGCAGCTGAATTTAATATGTCTTAGTTCCAGCATGCTTTCAATTTGTCTTAGCTTATTACATGATTTAAATGTGTCTTTTGAGCTGAACTAATGTTCAGGTTTAACGTGTCCTAGTGTAGCCGAATTTATTATGTCTCAAATTTAATGAGTTCATTTGATTTGTGTAGCAAGTGCATGGATGGCATTAAAGGACTTGCTGTGCTGATGGTTGGCTTCTCCCAAGCATCTTTTCAGCCAAAGAACAGCCACCCCTTTGTGTGCCCTAAGCTGGCTGATTGGCTCCCCAAAGCAACTTAATTGTTTTCACATTTGCTGAACATTATTCTTTTCACACATGAGGGACTATTTGATTTTGAGTGTTCACACTCAAGTGATGATTCAAGTTCATTTTCACACTCATAAGGCCTTTTACAATACCTTAGCTGCACAATAAAGTTTCAAGTCTCTCCAGCTGATCAAGGCTGTAACACCCTTAACTCGCGTCCGTCGCCGAATTAGGGTTACGAGGCATTAACGAATAAAAACACATTTACGATCAATCACACACATATATATAAGTCATATCCATATATATAAATAAATAACATAAATTCAATTAAATAATAATTATGATTTCATTAAACATAATATAATGTACAAATCATATTAAAAACAACTCAATAATATTCAATACCTAGAAGAAATCAAACCATTTATATCTTATTTTACTCTAGCACATTTTAAACACTTTAAAATGTTTACATAATACTTTATTCAATAGCAAAAGCATACACTATTATCAACTTTATTAAATGGTCTTATAAATAAGTCATATAGTTAACGTAATTTAATAATGAACCTCCAACCAAAATACATCAAACAACTATGTTTATTCACTTAAACCAAATTCAGTATATTTAATATCAATTTTATATAATTACACCATTTCCATATAGAAATATCAACTTTTGCACATACTCTTAATAATATCAATCGAAAACTTATTACATAATTTAACAAGCAATTATTCATGCAACTTAATACATTATAACATGACTAATCATGTTAATAAAGTTTTAGTTACATAATACGTATTTGCCCTAGTTCAAAACCACATTTAACAAATGAATTCATACCAAATAATTGATTAAAACAATCATGGAACATTTTCCTAACTCAATACCTTACATAACTGAATCACAAATTGTAATATATTCAAAACATAAATCTTGCATACCATGTTATAAACATATCAAAACATATTTATATCAAGTTCGAATATAGCTAAACAACTTTAGATGCCAATTCACTTATAACACATTAACTAAATACAACAACCTAATGCACATATATACTTTTATCTATGCATATCATAGTCGAACTAGCCACACATTCAACCAGATTCATTAAACATTTCCAAAACATATAAAACCTATCTCAACACCATTCATCCATAGCACATCACACTATAACCACAAATGAATTCAAACACAACCAAGCATAACCGAATTCAACATATAAATTAAGCCATTTTCGCATGGCCTATATACATAATCCAAGGTTCATTATTTCAAAATGTAATCCAGCCTATACATGCCATAATTCAAGTTCAACTTTTTAAGTACCGAAGTAGTAGATAGTGTGATGAACTTTGCTAACGATCCCCAAGATTGTAACGTGAATCCAAAATCTATAAAACAAGGTAAACATGTACACACAGAGTAAGCTAACTTAGCTTAGCAAGTCATAAGCAAATAAATAGCACAATGATATAAATATCTCATTTTTAAACCAAACCAAATTGTATTAATGATACATGCTTAACCTTAAATTACTAATACATAATTAATACATTTTCATACACATTTTATATCTTGGCCGAATACTCACATAAGCAAAATTAACCAAATGTCATTCAACTTCCAAAGCTATGAAGTCATTATTTAATCATTTATACATACACTCATGAAAATAAGCTCAAAAATCATAATAAAACATTATGAATATGTACCTCTTATTTGGCTGAATCTGCATGGTCATAATTACATATAAATATGTATCAAAGGCCGAATATTCATACTAAATTCACATGAAATCCACATTTTCATTATACATAATTTGTAACATGTTTCAAGTCACATACTTACCATATTTCAAGTAGACAACAAACTAACCTATACTTATCCATTTAGCTTATTTTATACATTCGATCACAACTTAGCTTTGCCCGATAAGCCATTCGAAATTGGGTAGACTCGGATAATCACACATTTATTGTACAATGCCAACGTCCCAGACGTGGTCTTACATGTAATCACATATCGATGCCACTGTCCCAGACAGGGTCTTACTCGCACACATATATCGGAGTCACATATCGATGCCATGGTCTAACTCGTACACATATATCAGAATCTTATGTCATGACATATGTATTCTAACTATTCCTAAGGTTCATACGAGGCTTTTGGACGTCGTAACTCGGTCAAAACGAATTTAGAAATGTAATGACCAAGCTTACTCATATTTTGCCATAGCATGTATAAATTCATACATTTCATACCAGCATATATATTTAACATTTAACTATAATTTAACACGTCTATTTGCTTGTAAACTTACCTCAGACAATACAGAATGAAATAGGGCAGCTAGTCGACAACTTTCATTTTCCCCTGATCCAAATCTGATTTCTTTGGTTCTTGATCTAAACATATTCAAATTAAGCTCATTTAAACATATTTTTATTCAATTTAGTCCAAAAACACATAAATGGGAAAATTACCATTTTACCCCTAATATTTACAATTTTTACAATCTAGTCCCTATTGCACAAAACACAAAATATGCAAAATTTCCCTATACCCATGTTTGGCTGAATATTCCTAGTGTTCATACAAGTGCATATGTTTAATTTATTTCACATTTTAGTCCCTCAAATTATTATTTTTACAATTTAGTCCTAATTACTCAGAATCATCAAAAACTCCAATACAAAACATGTTAATCTAAAACATATCTTTCATTTTTCATCATCAAACAACAAAAATCACAAGCTCTCATCAATGGAATAACTCAAAATACTCATCAAAATAAAAAATTCAAGCATGGGTTTGTAGTACTCGAAGCAATGATCTCAAAAACGTAGAAATTACCAAAAACCGAACAAAAACGAACCTTGATGAGCTTGAGTAAGTGCTGAACCTAGCTTTCTCTTATTTCTTTCCTTTATTTATGTTTTTGGTGGATGATAATATAAGAACATGGCTTTATTTATTTTTATGTTATAAGATATATAATAACTTAATATTTATTTTACCTTATTAACCTTAGTTAAAAACATTATACTTTCACTTATAAATGTCCATTGCCATCCACCCATTTTGATAATGGCCTAATTACCTCATAAAGGCTTCCATTTAAAAAGCCAATAACATTTTGACCCTTTATACATTAAACTACCAAAATTTTAATTTACGCGATTAGGTCATTTTATTTAATCGGATACCTAAATGAGAAAATTAAGTCACAAAATTTTCACAGATAAAAATTCACACAAAATAAACACAGAAATAATTTTAAAATATTTTTTTGACTCGAATTCTGGTTCCAAAACTACCATTTCGGTTAAGGTCTAAATCGGGATGTTACAAAGGCAGCTCAATAAAGGATTCCCACACCCTTGGCCGAATGTGGACAAAGCCCAATCAGCTTCCAATTGCTTCAAATACATTCAAGCTGAACCAACTTCATCTAGAAGCTATCCAATGACGTTCCAAATAGGTGGAGAAGCATCCTGGAAGTTTCTTGAAAAATTCTGAAATTTTCAGCTCATTTAAAGGATGAATCAAGTGACCATTTAGCTCATGTTTTTGCCTATTCGGCTAACCTTGTAGACATTATAAATATAAGCTCATTTTATTTGTTTAAGAACTTTTTTGGTACCTTGAATGAAATTCTGTCATTTTTGTGAGATTTTACTTCTCTCAAAATTTCGTTTTAAGACTTATTTAGCTTATTTGTTGTCAGTGGCATCAACCATAGTCTTTCATATCCCGAACTTATCACTTTCAACCGAGTGTGGCATTCACCAATTTTATACCTTTGGTTCTTGCCTAATTAGGTAACGGGTCAAGGTTCTTTCATTCATCATCTCTATTCACCTTATGACATTATAAGTGTCGGGTCAGCACTCCTATTTAGTGTTGGTTCACCCTTGCGTCTTGAGACTATTTTTCCATCCATCCACAAATACCAACCTAATCGAACAAGCTATCATCTATACTTTATTTCTTGTTAGCTGACCCTACAACTATCCAAACTTAGCCATTTTGAACCCATATTTGTTATTAAACCCCAAACTAAGCCTAATTCCACCCAAGCTTCTCAAGGCAAACGATACTTCTTCATTGGACGATTGGGCATCTAAATGACTTAACTCACTAAAACAAGGCGAGATCGTATCAACACTAGGGCATCGATATTTTATTTAAGTGGTCTCGATACCACTTAGAAACACAATATCAAACTTGCATTATGTTTCTCAATTAAAAGCTAAATTCTTAAAATTTATCGTTACCTGTCATGAAATATTAATATTTTAACCCCAAGATACTCGAGCTAAAGTATTGATACTAATTCTCTATTCTAATTCTCTACACGTTTCAAAACATAGAGGTGTCAATTTTAAAACTCGATTATCAATACCTCTGCTCCAAACCTCAAAAATACAGCATACTTAAATAGTTAGTCCATTCCAATTTAGTTCGAAAACATCATACATCAATTATTACGACAAATAATCATTCAACGGCCTAATTAATAGTTCAATAATGAAAAATTGTGTTCGACCAAGTAACGACAATCCACCCTCATGTTCATGAACCTAAGCATAACAATAACGTTCTTATAAACTAAACCAAAAACCAGCAAAATGTCTATAAATCAACATGGCTATAACAAGTCTACCACATTGTCTTATTCCCTAAAACATAAATAAATATAGAACACATACGAAATAAAAAATAGACTTGCTTGGATCACCCTCAGAACCACACCGCTCACACCGCCACATAACTAATCTGGAAGGGTTAAAGAAGGGAGTGGGTGAGCTTAACAAGCTCAATGAATGGCTAGAACAACTTGACGTGACCACGGCCCGTGACATCACAGGCCTGAGTATTGAACTAAACGAAAATCCCAAAAGACCCATTACTCGGGCGCGAGCTAAACGACTTCGAAAAGCTATCACGGCATTGTTAACTCAATTTTAAAGTGAATTCGAGCTCCTTGACAAAGGAGAAGTTCGGGCCAGCTTGATAAGGGCTCCTTGCACCTTAGTGCAAGCTGATCTTAGCTCAACTTTAGCTCTTCAAGCTCTGCCAAAGCTCAAATCAGCTCACTTGAGCTTAATTTAGCTCATTCGAGCTTGATAGAATTTATTTCTAGCTTGTTTTCTTTACCATTTAAATGAACTAAGTGTTTGCTTTAATTATAATTATTTGCTACAACTCAAATCCGAATTCCCTAGCTCATTTCAGCTTATTAAGTATTTTCATATAATTTTGAGCTAGCCGAAATTATTATGTGAGCTAGATAATATTTAATTTTGTTAATTTGTGATAATTAATTTGTTTTGATGTTATTTCTCTAAGTTCAGCCGAATCTATGAAGAATTAATTGTGTTCATTTCCCTTGTAGGTTCAGCCGAATATAGGAGAGCATTTAAGGCTAGGTGCATGCACGGTTTTATTCAATGAATGCGAAGATTCATGCACGACCAGGTTCAAGGCCAATGAGGGTTCATGAATGGTTTGCTACATGCATTTTTAGTTGATGGTTGGCTTCCCTAAGTACCTATTTGGCCAAGGAGTAGTTAACTAATTAATGGCCTAAGTTTAATTCATGAATGAAGTTAAATGAAGATGCATGGACAGCAAGTTACAATGAATGGGAGAATGCATCTAGTTCTTGTTACATGAATTGTTTGCTATTCATTTGGCTTATCTAGGTGACTATTCAACCAAGAAGCATCTATTGGATGTCACATACATGCCATAGCCGAATTTGCATCACCCATTAAACTTCCATGCATTCATCTTCTTCAAGCCATTACCTTGGTTCATGAAGCCGCCCTTTGAAGCTCCAATCAGCCGAACATGGACCTATTTTATTTATGAACATTTCCTAGAATATTCCAGCATATTCATAGCCGATTTACTTAGTTCATAGGCTTGGACATTTGACCATTGGGCTATCTTTTACAAGGCTATAAATAGTTTGTTCAAATCTATTGTAAAGGAGTTTTGCCCAAATTATTAATGAAACTTTGTTTCTGTGAGGTTTACTCCCTCTCAAATTTCGTACAAGTTTTGAGAGACTTTTCTAGCGAGCTAGTGGTGTCAACCGAACTCCTTTTCTAAATTTATCACCTAACTTTGGTGTGGCGTTCTCCTATCATTCTACTTTCCATCCGACCACCTTAAACAATATAAGATTTGGGGTGATACTCGATATAATATTGAATCTTTCTTGAAGTTTAAGTTCGTTCACCATTCCAACCAACTATATTTACTTCACTTGTTATCCTAAACCGAGCCTATCCAAATCCTTCTTATCCTTATTTCTTTCTAGCCAAATCTACTATCTAAGATTTAGCGAGTTTTGAAACCTTGTTTTATTAACATTAAACCTATTAAGCCAATTCAAACAATTCGCCAATCTTGTGAACGACACTTCTCAAAGACGATCGGGCAATCATACGTGGACTCGACTCAATCGACCGAGCCAGATCACGTCACAACTACCATGCAAGTAATTCATCAAGCATTAACGAAACAACCATATAGCACAACTTTAACAATCCCAACTTTTGTGTCATAATATACTTACTTGTGCATTATTTTCTACTTCTTTTACATGGTAAACATATTCACTTTTAAGCATATACCATGTTTCACATATAGTCACCTAACATACAAGCATATATCACCATACTCATATAATCTCATGACGTTTAAGCATATGTCAAAATACTCGTAAAATCACCTAACATTCAAGCATATACCACAATACTCTAAAATATATTTGTAGATAATTTCATAATGGTAACATACTCATTTAGGCATACATATATACATTTTAAGATAATTTGGAAATTGAGCTATGAAACATAAAAGTGAGCTCTATCATTACTCACCAGATACACAGATCTCCAACATACCAAACATAGACTCATAGAGTCAAACATGTCCCAAAAGTGAAGCATAAAGCTAACACTCTTCTTATTTCCCCTCACATGTCTCGCTAGATGGAGCTTAGCTCACATTCCCTTATCCCTCCAACGTGTCCCAAGGCCTTAACACCCAAAATCACTGTACATATAGATGAGTACTCACAATCCTATGGCATGCCAACTATATCCAATGGTTTCAAGATCACAAGGCCAAAATACCTGAAATCAAACACATATCACTTACTGATTAGTTGTGCACTGCCATTGCATATTTGCATCTTTAGCAAAACACTTTCACTAGCATTTAACATATACATAACATATACACAACATATACACATTTACAATTTCACAATAGTTAACATAACCACATATCACATCTTATAACATCTCATCTTAATTCACATATTCACAAACACTTAAGCACATTGTTCATAAGACAACATAGGTATGAGAAAACTTACACTCAAAATTTGGAGTAGGGGTTTAGGCTACTACTAAATTCCCAAATATCACATTGAATCATGTCCACAAGTAATTATTCTAAAAACTCACCAATTACACTTTTTCCAAAAAGCCGAAAGCTCAAACTAGCTTTTCCTTGCCTTTAGCTCTAGTCGTAGAAGGTGTACCGTGATCTGCCAGTAATATTCATACGTTATCAAAGGCTACACCATGAACATAAATATAGACATATCTTACCATAGTTCTCAACCACGTGGACTTACACACACATTCATGTGTCATAATCTCCTAATCTAGTCTTCATCTTACTAGAGGCTACACCATGAGTGTTTCCAAATCATATTAAAATATCATGGGTGTAATAGCCCGCTTTTAGGGTTTATCGAAACAGTGGTTTTAGGGCCACCAAATCTGACGAGTAGGTTTGTAAATATTATATTTAATATTTATGAGTTAATTGTGAGTTTAAAAAAGGTTTTTGATAGTGTGATTTTTGTTTTATAAGCGTTTTATTAAGTTCAAGTGGTATGGCCCTAAGGTCAAGTGGGTTTAGAAAATGAGGTATCGAAACCTCGTTTCTATAAACCGAGTCATAAATATTTTTATAAATATTTACGAAGTGGCAATAAGATGGTATTAAAGTTTCGTTGAAAAATTTTATCGTTTTGATAGTTAATTAAGCAAAAAGGACTAAATCGCGCAAAGCATAAAAGTTGTGTTCTATAAGTTAAAGATATTAAATGACTATGGAATTAAATAGTGGGAGTCCTTAAGTGGTAATTATTCCATAATTGTTGATAGTGGAACTCCATGGCTTGGTATAATGGAAATTATTAATGTATATTAAGGTTAAATATGGTATTTGGTAATTATAATAAAATAAAATAAAAAAAAGCCAAATTACATGTATCATCTTCATCAATAGCCGAATGTGAGAAAGAAAATAATGTTCTCAAAGCTTTGAAGGTTCGGCCATGGTTGTTCATGTATGTAAGTCTATTTCGTCTTGGTTTTAAATAATTTTTACGTTTTTGAGATTGTTGCTTTGTGTTCTAGCTAGCCCATACCTCAGATTTCAAAATTGTTAAAGTATTTGGATGATGCCATTGTTGAATATTTGAGTATCTTGATGTTTAATGATAGAAAATAAATCTTTGATAGTCGATTATTGAGTTTTGTTAAGTGAATTTTAGCAAAAATGTCAATTTTGGACTAAATTGTGAAATATAATAAATTGTGTGGTAAAAGTGTGAATAAATGAAAAATATGGGTTGATATGAGCATGTATGAAATTCGGATAGCTTGGACTATGATGAAATTGACTAGATTTGGATTTTATGAGCTTAGGGACTAATTTGTAAAAAGGTCAAAACTGTAGGGGTAAAATAGTAATTTTACAAAAATATGAAATTCAATTAAAATGAATAGAATATGAATTGAAATAGCTGAATGTTATTTATTTGATCAAGTTAAGCCTCGTACGAGTCTATATCGAGGGAAAAACAGAGTTTCAGACTAGTCGATCCATTTTAACGTTTTGACAATCGAGGTAAGTTCATATGTATTAAGCATTGTTAAATTTATGCTTTTAATGCTTGATATTGTATAAATTGTCTATACGTGATTATTGTTATGATTAATGACTTATCGGCTAAAATGGCACTTAGTGTGCGGTTCGAAATAGCTTTGGCCAAAAGTGGCACTTAGTGTGCAAAGTATTGAGGATGGAACTTAGTGTGTGAAACATCCAGAATAGCACTTAGCATGCGAGGTATCGAGTATGGTACATAGTGTGCAAGACATCGAAGATGCAACGACATTATGTATATGTATGAAATGGTAAGGATCGGTACAGGTATGTACAGAAACTCAAATTAATATGAAATCCATGAATGGTAAGTCCATGAGCATTGTGAAATGATGTTGTGTTAATTTGGTGAATAATGATATATGCTTATAAATGTATGGATTTTTAATTGAAAGAAAGGAAGGTGTGGTAAATTTAGTTATTATCATTTTCTTACTAAAACAGTTTTGGATAGCAGCAGCAGTCCAAATTTGAAAATATACCAAAAATAGTATAAAGTGAGTTAGAGATTGAATAAAATATTTAATTGAATCTTATTGAGTCTAGTTTCTTATAAAAGAAACGATGTAAGCAAAATAATTTCATATTATGAGATATTTGAAGTTATGTCAGACAGAGTCAGAACAACTTTGAAATCCCCTACTCTGATTTGAGAAAATCATTAAAAATTGTAAAAAAAAATATTTATGGGTTATAATTTATATGACTATAATTATTAATAAGTCTATTTTCAATAAAAATATACGAAAACATTATCTGAGTCTTGTACTATGAGATAATTAATTTTTAGTGAAGATAGGTCGAAGCTGTTGGGCAGCAAAATAGGGGTGATTTTAAAAAATAAACTATACTTATTTGCTAAACCAAAAATTCTGAAACTCTTATGGTAAGAATATATGTGAGTCTAGTTTCAAGGAAAATTAGTATAACTTAATTTGGAGCTCCGTAACTCCAGATATAAATAAATTAGTGACTGTGACTCAAGAAAACAGCTTGACCTAAACATAAGTAAAAATGCAAATATGGTTGTATTACCTTGAGAAGCAAGTTAATAAATTGCTTATTATTTTCATATGAACTTACTAAGCTTTATAGCTTACTCCCCTTCCTTTTCATCTCTTATAGTTTTATTTAGCTAGCTCGGGTTGGAGATCACCGAAGATTCAATCATACTATCAAGCTACCATTTTGGGTATAAGTATTCAAATACTTAAGTTTATGGCATGTATAGGGGCTTTATCTTTTGTAATTATGTCATTACTAATGTGGCCAAATGTGTTGGCGTATAATGGTTATAATTCAATTTGTGTATAGCCATGAATGGTGGCTTATGTTGATTATATGATTATGCATGTGCCTATGTCATGTAGATGAGGCTTGTGATTGTGTGTATGTAATGAGTTATATTGTTGGTGGTGAATGCTTGATGGTTTAATTGAGATGAGATGATGTGTTGATAACAAAGGCTTAAATGTGTGATATGGGAGTAATCTTATAAACTTTGATGCATGAGAATTAGTAAATTTGAGCTTGACTAAGCATGATGTTTTAAGCATATAAAATATGATATGAGGTTACCGTGATCTTGTATTGTTTGTGGATGATTGAATGTTCAAATGTGCCATGTTAATGGTCAATAAAAGTAAGCATGTGAGTTTGTTATTGAGGGTGGCAATTGGCTTGGAAAATAGCCTAAAAATTGTCCACACTAGCTGTGTGTCCCCTGCATCATGTACTTTAGTTTCGAATTGGCCACACGGGCTGTGACACAGCCATGCGTCTCAGCTGTGTGAGGGACACGGCCCAGAGGCACGGGCGTGTGCCTTGGCTGTGTGCCCTTATTTTTGTAATGACGTCATAAACAGAGAGTTACATGGGCTGAGGACACGGGCGTGTCCCAAGCCACACGGGCGTGTGACCTTCTTTCAAGATGAAATTTTCTAAGTTTCCTAAAAGTTTTCCAAAAGTTTCCAAAGTTCTCAGTTTAGTCCTGAACCACCCCCGATGTATATTTTGGGCCTCGTTGGCCTATATAAGGGATGTTATGCATGTGTATGAAAAGTTTTAATTTGGATGAAATTTTATAGCCTGGTTTTGTATGAATGTTTTGATGTAAGTTCAGTAATGCCTCGAACCTTGTTTTGACGTTGGATACGAGTAAGGGGTGTTACAATGGGTCTTTATCTCATGGTCTCACACTTGTTTTCATGTCCTGATCTACCAATCTGGTTAGCATTATAAATGTCATAGTAGAGGCATCACAAAGGAACTTTTTCTCAACATTCACTTACCCAGATGACCACCTTTCTATTGTATATACATCTCGTATATCAAACCTTACCTACATGCTTATCAAATATCATTCTATTTAATAGAACATCATACATATCATCAGAGCACATCCCACACCTTTATGCATCTTGTACTCTTACCCATTTCTATAAACACCATCATCTTATTTATTTGTATATACATGCTTCTTGCTTGAACAATTGTAATAGCCCGTTTTTAGTCAAATCAGAATAGTGGTTTTAGGACCATAAATCTGAGGTTGAAGTAATTATTTTATTATTATTTTAAGGTCTACAGCATGATAATATGATTGTGTGAAAATTTCGTTAAGAAATTTTATCGTTTAAATGCTTAATTTGATAAAAGGACTAAATCGCGTAAAATGCAAAAGTGGAGTTCTATTAGCTAAAGGTTCTAATAGCTATGAAATATTAAAGTGGAGGTCCTTATGTGGTAATTAGGACGTTTTTAATGTAAGTGGGCATTTATGTACATGGTTTAAGTGATTTTTAACTGTTTAATTAAAGGTTAAATTAGTAAATTAATAATAAACTTAAGTAAAATAATAAAAACAATGTATCACCTTTCTAAATGACTTATTCCACCGAAATTCAAAGCTTTAGAACCCATGGGAGCATTTCTAGGGTTTGGCCACTTCATGGTTTAATTATAAGTTCATTTTTATCTCGTTTTTAATGATTTCAATATTTTTGAGATCGTTGCAACTTAATCTAGCTAGCCCAGGGACTAATTTGAAAATTTGTTGAAGGTTTAGTGTTTTTCCATTGATGAATACATGTGTATTTTGATGTTTGATGACAAAAAATGTATGTGTAACAGCCCATTTTTTAGTGAAATCGAAACAGTAGTTTCGGGACCACAAATTCGATCCAAAATATATTTTATTTTTATTTTTCCATATGGCCTGTAATATGATAGAAATGACGTGTGAAAATTTTAAGATGAAAATTTTATCGATTTAGTGCCTAATTATGAGGACAAATTGTATAAAATGTAAAAGTTGAATTCTAGTAGCTATGAGGATCAAATAGCTATGGAATTCAAAACTTAAGGTCTTTATATGATAATTAAACCATTAACAAAAGTATGTAGATTTTTATGGTGACCCATGGTATTCTAGAAAAAGACAAGGGACTAAATTGGAAATACCAAAATACTTAAAAGATGAAAAGAAATTATATCATCTTATTTTCAATCTAAAAATACATGGAAACCCTAGGTGAGAGAAAAAAAGCTTTCAAGGCCTAATTGGATCCAAACAAAACTAATTCAAGGTTAGATCGAGGAAAGGAAAAGATTTTGGATTAGTATATTATTACGCGAACAAGTGTCGAGGTAAGTTTGTGTAACTTAATTGGATATTCCATTAGGTTAATTGAATGTTATATTGCATGTAATGTGATTTATATAATGAGCCTTATATGTATGTTATGATGGAAAAATTTATATGTGGTTGAAATAATGAGAAAAGGGGTTAAGTCGCGATCGAATATTGAATTCCGATGAATGTATACGCTTTCCCGAAACTAATAAGGTCATGCATTTGTTGCAGATGGGATTTAGCTCGAACAAGTAATCCCAATGACCTTATCATAGAAAGGATTTAGCCTAGACAGGTAATCCCGATATACTACCTCTCGAGCACACGTTATGATTAGGGTATAGCCTGGACTAGTAACCCTAATTAAGCTCTTGTGAGCATACGCTATATAAAGGATTTAGCCTGGACTGGTAATCCTATTATACGACATGTGGCTCGTGAGTGTGTTCCTTGGTTAAGTACCCTAAAGGGTACCCTCGATAAGAATTGACTGATTAATGAACCATACACCTCAAGTGTACTACTTGAGCCTTCATCGAAATTTCAATAATTCAATGGACATTTAATGTAACACCCCAAACCCGGCCTGGATGTTATGGCTGGATTGCGATGTCACATTGAAGTGTGTTTTGAAAAGCATCATTTTATTTAAAAAGTCCGTATTATATCAAAACCCTTGTAGTGATCCTTTTTCAAAACTTTTAGGTATCTTGATAGTTGTTAAAAACTCAAGTAGGTTTAGCAAAAGTTAATCATTTCGGGTTGTTATTACACTTTAAAAACAATGTTTGTTGCGGAAGTTTTTGAAATATGTTGTAATAGCGTGGTGTTTTGAAATATATTTATCTTTTTGAAAACTCGTGTCCTACTACTAGCAGATATAAATAAAAATAAGTAAACCCCAAATTAACGTAAAAATTTAAAAAGGCCTTATTACATAGCAAATACCCAAATTAAATAGCTTGAAGATTAAAAGTTTAAAATAGTAGAAAAAGTAGTTGTGTGGCCTCCATCGAGTCCCTCGTAGCACCAACCCGCCTAAGGATCACCTGTATAGGAAAGCAGAGGGGTGAGTTTATGAAAAACTCAGTGTGTAATACCTTTACATTAATCAGCCAGACCGTGGGCAAAAACAGTTTGGGCCTAAGCCCGTTTCTGTGTCTGTCAATATCAATTAGGGCCATAGCCCAATACAGTAACAATAACAGAAATGCAATCAGAAGTCCTACCCATCCATCCTCTACGCTCCACTCCGTCCAGCCCTACACTCCATGTAGGGATAAAATTGACCCACCCATCCCTACACTCCAAAATATAGCACCGGTTGCGGCACTAAACAATATTTGTAGCAGAGCTGCAAATACAGTACACTTCCTCCAAATATATCAACCCACACTCATGCAACAAGTCATGTCATATTATCATACGTGTATGCAGAATGTCATGCTCAGATATAGTCATACATAACCTAGGGGTATATCAGTCATTTTACCTCATAGGGGTATAACGGTCATTTCATCAGTATGGGGTCTAAGTGTACTTATCGACCCAACAGTAGGTCCATAGTCCTCTTGGGCGACCCGTGCAACCTTAACAATCAAACAGTGAAAATGAGCCCAAAGCCCATAACACGGCCCATGTGGGCCCACATGCTTGTGTGGCCCGTAAAGCCAAAAAATGACCTTGGCCTTGGGAACAACACAGCTTGGCCCAAAAATCTCCACACATCCGTGTGGTTTATCTGTGTGGAGCCCACGAGCCTGTGGGGCCCACACGACCCATTTTGACCCATCGTGGCCCAATACGGCCTAAGCCCATGAAATCGCTCATGGAGGCCTCTACAATCTAACACCCACGTTTTACGTGTTCGGATTACCACACGAGCGAGTGCACACTCGTGTAGCGTTAGTAGACAAACTTTTTCGACTTTTGCCGATCTAGTGTGGTAACACACCTGATGCGATTTGGAGTTAGTCTGCGCTCCGAACACTCTTATACCTGAAGAACAATTAATATCAACTAATTAGTTATTTAACCCATGTTCCAAATTGGAAACTAACGGAGTTCCAAAATAATCACCATCTACTTACCTAAAAGCCTCCAATAATTGCACCCTTGATTCCTAGGGGATGTGTCAATGAACTTCGACCACCGCTTATACAAAAGACACCACCTTTCTATGTTAGACATACACTTGAAGTAAAATACCATCACAACCGCACCACACTTACCAACAACGATCGTGCAGATTATACACCAAAGATGTAATGCACACAGAACCAAGAATAAGAATTGATATGAAAGATAAACAGAGGGGTAATTAGAAAAAAGAGACAAAGTAAAAAGATGGTTCAACAAGGTAAAAAGTTGAAAGGGGAAGAAGCGAAGCTGAGTCTTACTCTAATATCTTAAATTAGGGACTAAATCGGAATAGTGGTTTTGTGACCACAAATCTGAGATAGAAATAATTATTTTATAATTATTTTGAGGTTTATGATATGATTGCATGATTGTGTGAAAATTTCGTGACGAAATTCTATGCATAAAGTGCTTAAGTTGAAATTAGGGACTAAATCGAATAATTTGCAAAACTTGCATTCGAAAAGTTTTTAGTATGAAATTGCTTTGGAATATTAATGAGGAGGTCTTAAATAGCAATTTGACCAATTTCTAAAATTTTGGACAAAAATGGGCTTGTACATGAAAATTTTCAAAGAAAGGTATTAAGGGTATTTTGGTCATTTGGTAATTAAAATTAATTAAAAGGGAAATTAAGGCCAAAATGTGTTCATCTTCTTCTTACTTTGGCCGAACCTTACCTCTCTCCATATCTAGGGTTTCTTCAACTTCCAAGCTTCATAGTAAGTGATTTCAAGCCCCGTTTTTAATGATTTTTATGTTTTTGGAATCCTAGTAGCTCGATTTAGCTTATGCTAGCAATAATTCAACCTAGGGTTAATTTTTGGAAAAATACCCATAGGTCAAATTTGTGTATTTTGGTGTTTTATGATGGAATATGAGGTTTTAAATTATGCTAGACAACTTGTGTTACTCGATTTTAAGTGAAAATAAGTAAAAAGGCTTAATCGGTAAAAATACCTAATATTCATAAGTACATGTTAGAGTGTGAATTTGATGTTGCTATAGAAGGGAAAAATGATCAGCATGTCATAAAACATAAGAAAATAGGATGAGGTTTAATTTACGAGCCTTGGGGAAAAAGTGTAAATATGTGAAAGTTTAGGGGAAAAATGGTAATTTTGCCAAAGTTCGTACTAGGGGCTGTTTTGATGAATGTATGTATTAAATAAATTAATTTGGTATTATAGATCAAGAGAAACAAGATTCAAGTCGTGATCGAGGGAAAAACAAAGTTTATGAGGAATAGGCTCGATTGCTAAAATTTTGTATCGAGATAAGTTCATGTGTAAATAAAGTAACATAATTTTTATTTTAAGTGATTTAATGTTATTTATATGATATGATACTTACTATTATGAAATATTATGCTTTGTGAATCATTGTTTGGTAATATGCAAATTATGTGAACAACTTGATAAGTATGAGATGCTAACAAGTATCGGTTTCTATATTTCGAAGAAGGCAATCAAAATGTGTAATTGAGAAGAATCTCATTTGAACCTTGGGAATAGATTAGGGTACAAGTGACATGTCACTAGGATGGTTGAGTTCCGAGCTCGTTGAGTTGAGTCCGAGTTCGTGAGATGTAACTAGGCATCCGAGCTCATTGAGTTGAGTCCGAGTTCATTTATGGGCGGGTTACATGGTAGCTTGACTACATAGATTTCAAAAGCTATTGAGCTTGTTTAGCTTTGAGTATAGCACTTATGTGCACACTATCCAGGTATCCGAAATTATATTCTGATGTGTTCAACGGGAGAATCCTAAGAGAATAGGGAGAGTACTTAAAACGAAGGTGATTCGACAATGAATGTATTGAAGAAGTGAAAACAGACAGGTATGAATTTAATCCCTGGTTGAAAATTTGGTAAGACAAATATTTTGGTAAGATAGTAAGTATTCTTATGATGTGAGTGTCGTACTAATGTTTATGTTGGATTGCATGATTATGTTACTTGTTATTTGCATGTGAACTTACTAAGCATTAATGCTTACTCCTTCCTTTTCATTCATTATAGTTTTGACAAGCCGGCTTGAGAATCGGGATAGGTCAAAGGCTCGTTCACACTATCCGAGGACCTAAATTGGTAAAGTGGCTTGTATATTTTAAGTGTGGCATGTATAGCACTATACTCACTTTGTGTAAATGATCTTATGATATGGTTATGGTTTGGTAAGCAAAGGGTTTGTAAATGATTAGTTATTGGAATGGCCAATCTAAATCATATTTGATGTCATGTATGTTTAAATTGCTATTTAGTCCATGAAAATCTATAGTAAAGTAAAATTTGCTATAAAACAGAATATTGCCGCAGCAATGATGTGAATTTGAAAAATCACTAAAAATAGTAGAGATGGAATTAAATAATAAATAATGATGAATAAGATATGGAATCGAATCTTGATGAGTCTATTTTCATATGGCTGAAACGAAATAGGTAAATGAGTTATATTTTATAAGATATTTAACTTTTTGTGAAACAGGGCCAGAGCGATTTCTGAATCCCCTTTTTTGACTTTGGAAATTCACCAAAAATTGTACAAAAATAATTAGAAGTCATTATTTATATGTACAGATTCCTTATTGAGTGTAGTTTTAATAGAAACAAACAGAATAGTCTTTTGAGTTTTGTACAAAGAGAAAAGTGGTTCGTAGTGAATAGGGGTCAAAGCAGTCGAATACTGAAACAGGGTAAACTTTAAAAAATAAACTGTACTAATTGGCCCAACCAAAAATTCTAGAAAAAAATTAGTAGTTAGATATATCAGTCCAATTTCAGGAAAAATTTACGGATATTAATTTCGAGTTTTGGAGCTCTTTATATGAATTTTTAAGCTATTGTGTCACAGATTGACAGTTTATTGTGAAAGCTAGAATAAATGATTTAAAATTCTTTAAGTGATAAATTAAGTTTAGTAACACCTCAAGCTCGACTATGGCGACGGTCTCGGGTGTGAGGGCATTACATTTGGTGGTATCAGAGTAAGTTTAGTTGGTTTTTGGACTAACGTGTTGTATGTACGGGTTTTTCTATACATGCCATGCCATATATATATTTATAAATTGTGATAGTGTGACGACTTCTGACCTTTTAAATGATTTTTTTATAGGAAATGGATCCCGATCCAGTTATGGCTGATGATGTAGAGAGTAATGCACCAGGTCCGGCTGAAGGGGCGGTGCCGATTGAAAATCCACTCCTACTGTTGGTCAAGAAGGAGGAGAAGGGGCTCAGGAAGCCTTTCTCCAGATGATGAATGCTTGGTACACTGAGTTTGTTTGTACGAACTCGAATGCACAACCTCCCCCACCTCCCCTGATTCCTCAACCCGTACCCCCGAAGCCTCAAGGTATGGATCTGATGAAATTTCACAGAACTCCAGTTGACAGAATCTGTAAGCAAGGGGCCAAAGAATTCAAGGCAAATGTTGATGATGATGCCGAGAAAGCAAAGTTTTGGCTTGATAATTCTATTCGGGTATTTGATGAATTGTCTTGTACACCTGAGGAATGCTTGAAATGTGCTATATCATTGTTGAGGGATTCAGCCTATCATTGGTGGAAGACATTGATTTCAGTGGTACCGAAAGAGAAAGTAACTTGGGAGTTCTTTCAAGAAGAATTTCGGAAGAAATACATCAGTGAAAGATTTTTTGATCAGAAGCGTAAAGAGTTTCTTGAGTTGATGCAGGGCAACATGACAGTTACTGAATATGAAAGGGAGTTTGTCAGGTTGAGTAAGTATGCTAGAGAATATGTTCCTACAGAAGCTAAAATGTGTAGACAATTTAAAGATGGACTCAATGAAGACATCAAGTATTTGTCGAGATTCTTGAATTAAAAGAAATGGTAGTACTTGTTGATCGGGCTTGCAAGGCTGAAGAACTACTTAAAGAGAAGAAAAAGTAGAGGCTGAGACAGAAATTGGAAGAAAAGATCGACGAGTAGTTCATTCTCACAGCAATCTAGAAAATTTAGAAATATGAATCCTCGTTCTCAGGTTTCGGCCGGATAATCATATGGAAATTCTAAGAAGCAAAATATGGGTTTTAAATCTCAGACTACTTCCGTGCCTAGTGTGGGGAATTTGAGATTTGTTAAGCCCGAGTGCCAGCAGTGTGGTAGAAATCATTTTGGCCCATGCAGAGCGAATGAATGTTTTTGGTGTGGTTCTCCGGATCATTTTATTAAAGACTGCCCAGAGAGAGTTGAAAAAGAAAAATTTCAGAGTGTAAAAGCTAGTGGTACAGACTCGAGAGGAAGATATTCAAGAAAAGCTGGAAATGAAGCAAGCAACAAGAATGTAGTCAGAGATTCAGCAACTAAACCTGAAGCAAGGGCTCTAGCTAGAACTTATACCATAAAGGCACGTGAAGATGCTTCATCACCCGACGTGATTACTGGTATATTTTCTCTTTATGATGTTAATGTTATTGCTTTGATTGATCCTGGTTCTACTCATTCATATGTGTGCATGAAATTGGTGTCTAGTATGAATATACCTGTTGAGTACACAGAATTTATGATTAGAGTGCCGAATCCATTAGGAAAATGTGTGATAGTTGATAAAGTATGCAAGAAACGTCCTTTAATGATTCAGGATCATTACTTTCCGGCCGACTTGATGTTGTTGCCGTTTGATGAATTTGATGTTATTTTGGGTATGGATTGGTTGACATTGCATGATGCTATAGTAAATTGCAAAGAAAGGTTATAGAATTAAAGTGTGAAAGTGGTAAAATTTTGCGGGTTAAACCAGGCAAATCAGAGGCATTATTTAGTGTGATTTCTTCGATGTCAGCTCAGAGATATTTGAGGAAGGGTTATGAAGTTTATTTGGCGTATGTACTTAATACAAAAGAAATTGAAAAGAAAGTTGAATCAGTGCCGATTGTGTGTGAGCTCGCGGATGTATTTCCAGAAGAGTTACCGAGTTTGCCTCCAGTCAGGGAAGTAGAATTTGGTATTGAATTGATACCAGGAACAGCTCCGATCTCGATTGCTCCGTATAGAATGGCACCAGTAGAGTTCAAAGAATTAAAGTCGCAGTTGCAAGAGTTGACTAACAAAGGCTTTGTGAGACCGAGTTTTTCACCTTGGGGTGCTCCCGTATTATTTGTGAAAAAGAAGGATGGTTCTATGTGATTGTGTGTTGACTATCGGCAATTAAACAAGGTGACAATCAAGAACAAGTATCCGTTGTGGAGAATTGATGATTTGTTTGATCAGCTGAAAGGAGCAACATGGTTTTCAAAGATTGAATTGAGATCTGGGTACTACCAGCTGCGAGTAAAAGAGTTGGATGTGCCTAAAACTGCTTTTAGAACAAGGTACGGTCATTATGAATTTTTAGTTATGCCATTCAGATTAACAAATGCTCTTGCTGTGTTTATGGATTTGATAAATCGCATATTTCGGCCATACTTGGACAAATTTGTTGTGGTATTTATAGATGACATCTTAATTTATTCGAAAGATGAGACAGCGCATGCCGAGCACTTGAAGATAGTTTTGAAAACTTTGAGAAATAAGTAGTTATATGCCAAGTTTAGTAACTTGGACAAATTTGTTGTGGTATTTATAGATGACATCTTAATTTATTCGAAAGATGAGACAGCGCATGCCGAGCACTTGAAGATAGTTTTGAAAACTTTGAGAAATAAGTAGTTATATGCCAAGTTTAGTAAAAGTGAATTTTGGCTTTGGGAAGTTGGATTTTTAGGTCATATTGTTTCAGGTGATGGTATACGGGTTGATCCTAATAAAATTTCGGCCATTGTTGATTGGAAACCACCGAAAAATGTAACCGAGGTTAGAAGTTTCTTGGGGCTAGCTGGGTATTGTCGGTGATTTGTAAATGGATTTTCTATAATTGCTGATCTTATGACTAGACTACTCCGAAAGGATGTTAAATTTGAGTGGACGGAAGAATGTCAACAGAGTTTTAACTAATTGAAAAAGTTATTAACTAAAGCACCAGTGTTGGTACAACCCGAATCAGGTAAAGAATTTGTGGTGTATAGTGATGCTTCTCAAAATGGCTTAGGATGTGTACTTATGCAAGAAGGGAAAGTGGTGGCTTATGCTTCGAGGCAGTTAAAATCTCACGAAAGGAATTATCCGACTCATGATTTGGAATTGGCTGCTATAGTGTTTGCTTTGAAGATTTGGCGACATTATCTGTATCGTGAAAAGTGCCAAGTATATACCGACCACAAAAGTATTAAGTACTTAATGTCACAAAAAGACTTGAATTTGAGACAGCGAAGATAGTTGGAGTTATTGAAAGATTACGAGCTTGTTATTGACTATCATCCGGAAAAGCAAATGTGGTTGCCAATGCTTTGAGTAGAAAGTTACTATTTGCTTTAAGAGCTATGAACACTCAGTTAAAGGTATCAGATGATGGTTCAATTCTAGCATAGTTAAGAGCAAGATCGATGTTTTTACAAGAGATTTGTGAAGCCCAGAAAGGTGATGAAGATTTGCAAGCCAAAAGAAAACAATGTGAGGTTGATACAAGGTCAGATTTCAGAATCGGTTCTGATGGTTGTGTAACACCCTAAATTTGGGCCTAGAAGTTTTGGGCCTTGAGCATGGGAGTGGTTGAAGGCATCTTATAATATTCTGTTGTGCATGAAAATTTAGTAGTTGAAGGCTTGTTTTAGTGGTTAAGTGTGCTGAGAAGTGTTGGAGAAGTCCTGGGTTCCAATCTGGACTCTAGCAAAAATTTTGGTTTAAGGTGAATCAAACCCTAGGTGTAGTAGGTAGGCCTTAAGAATATTGTTGGAGAATTGTGACACAAAAAGCCTTATGGCTTAGTGACAAGTAGCATGTGGAGCATTTAAGGGGAGGCATGGGTTCGAATCCCATGGCAAGCAAAGAGCATTTATTTTGCTAACAGGGGGCGGCAAGAGTTGGTGTTAAATTTAAACTCGATGATGGAGGATCCCACATCGGAAGCTAACATAGGAGTGGATCTGGTCGGCTTTAAATAGAGAGAACCATGAGGAGAGTAAAGGTACCTTTCTTGGTGATCTCTTTCGCTTTATGGCGTGCTCGTTTGGGTTGGGCGTCGACTAAGAGTGCTCGGAGCGGATTAACTCCGATCTCCTATCGGTGTGTATTTCTCACTACTCTAGGCAGTAGGATGGCTACTTGGCGATGGTAGAAAGGGGCCATGTGGGCCCAATGGGCCTCTGGGCCCAATTGGATAAGTTGTTTCATTGTGTAGTAAATATTGGACTAGGCTAGGTGAATCTCATATCTGTGGCTAGATTTGGGCTAAAAGGGCCACACGAGCGTGTGGGCCCATTTGGGCTGAGAATAGGCTTTAAGGCCATTCGTATTGTTATCCTTGTTTAGAATACTTTAGTTTATCAAATTATCAAAATACTCCTGGTTTGTAAAATTACCAAAATACCCTTGGTTTACAAAATTACCAAACTACCCCTGGTTTGTAAAATTACTAAAATACCCTTTGTTTATAAAATTACCAAAATACCCTTGGTTTGTAAAATTACCAAAATACCCCTAGTTTGTAAAATTACCAAAATACCTCTAGTTTGTAAAATTACCAAAATACCCCTGATTTGTGAAATTACTGAAATACCCTCGACCTATAAAATTATTGAAATACCTTCGACTTGTAAAATTACCAAAGTACCCTTGATTTACAGAATTATCGTTTTACCCTCGATTTACAAAATTACCAAAATACCCTTGTAGGGTAGAAATACCAAAATACCCCTGTAGGGTAGAATTACCGAAATACCCCTCTAAGGTAGAATTATCGCAATACCCCTGTAGGGTAGAATTATCGAAATACCCCTGTAGGGTAGAATTACCAAAATACCCCTGTAGGGTAGAATTACTGAAATACCCCTATAGGGTAGAATTACTAAGATACCCTTGTGGGGTAAAATTACCATTTTACCCCTAGGGTGTTAAATGACTGTTTTGCCCTTGTGGGCAAGTGATTGACATGGACTATGTGGTTGACGGATTTGATTGTGAATATATGTTGGTGATATGAATGACTTGACTGTGATTGTTTGATTCAAATATGGGCATGACATCCTGCATACATGACATGTTGCATGGGTTGGGATTTCGTACGGAGGAAGATCTGATCTGTTAAGGTCGCACGAGTCGCCTGAGACGACTGTGGACCGATCAATGGCTGAGTGCTGATCATGTTACCGAAGGCTGTGTGCCATTATTGTGGGCTTCGTATTGATATTGTGGGCTTCGTGCCGATTATAGAAACGTTATCGATGGATCTGTGCCAACCTAAATATGGCTTCGTGCCATCTTGACTATGGCTTCGTGCCAAACGTATTTACCTGTGGCTATGTGCCTAACATATTTTTTAACGACTCTGTGTCGATCATATTTACCGAAGGTCGTGTGCGATTATATTACCGCCATCGATGGCTATGTGCGAAGTTATTACGATTATCGATGGCTTTGTGCCACGTATTACGCTAAGTGGCTTTGCCACATTATCTGATTCTGGTGGCTATGCCACAAATATCTGTAATAGAGGCTTTGCCTCAACTTACTGATATCTGAGCAGCAATACTGCAACTATGTAATTTTGGGCTGAGTGGGTTGAGCTATTCCCACATGGAGTGTAGAATGATACGGTGGAGTGTAGCGATTGGTTATAAGTGGGTTGGGATTGCATTCACATTCGATTTTTTATTCTCATTACGATCTCGATTCGATTCGATTTTGATTACGATCCCGATTCTAGTTCGATAATGTTTCTTATTTTGTAATTGGTTAAAGCCCATCCGCACTTTGTTATAGTGGGCTAAGGCTCAACTGATACTAGAATCGTAAGTAAGGTCAGCAGGACTTTTAATTCTTTTATATGACCTTATTCCTTTTATAGTAGGGATTTCAAAGCGAGTTTTCGTAAACTCACCCGTTTATTAACCTTTTAGGTAATTTCCACCTTAGGCGAATTGAGGCTGCGAGAACTCGGAGGAAGCCACACACTTTCGCTTATGTTACAATTTTGATTATTACTTTTAAATGTTTTATGTGAGTTGTAGTAAAGCCGTTGTAATTTTCTCGATTTCAAATTTGGAATTTTATTTATTGTTCTTATAATTGCTAGTATTAGAACACGATTTTCCAAAGCAATTACTATTGTTCAAAATATCACGTAACCGCAATTGTTTTTAAATTAAGCTTCCATAGCGCCGTGATTTTTACAAAGTTGTTAAGAATGTTATTCATTGAGGTTTTCTAACAAGGTTTAAAAAGGGTATAAGTTTTTAATTATTAAGAAGGGTTTTTAATGGAAACATGGTTTTGAAAAATACTTCAATGTGACACACCAGATTCGAACCAAACTTTCAGGCCAGGTTTGGGGTGTTACATTTAATGGTATCAGAGCCTGGGTTGCAACAACTCAGCTATGGATGTGACAACCCGAATTAGGGCCTAATCGGAATAGTGGTTTCGTGACCACAAATCCGAGATAGAAATAATTGTTTTATAATTATTTTTGGGTTTATGATATGATTGCATGATTGTGTGAAAATTTCGTGATGAAATTCTATGCCTAAAGTGCTTAAATTGAAAGTAGGGATTAAATCGAATAAGTTGCAAAATTTGCATCCCAGAAGTTTTTAGTATGAAATTGTTTTGGAATAATTAATTAGGAGGTCTTAAATAGCAATTTGACCAATTTTAAGTTCATGGACAAAATTAGGACATGGAAGGAATTTTGAAAGTTTAGTAAGGAGGGCATTTTGGTCATTTGGATATTAAATGAAATAAAATGGGAAAAATAACACAAAATTGATCATCATCCTCCTTAGTTGCTGCCAATTCTCCCTCTCTCCATAGCTAGGGTTTCTTCAATTTTCAAGCTCCATAGTAAGTGATTCCAAGCCCGCTTTTAATGTTCTTTACGTTTTTGGAATCCGGAAGCTCGATTAAGCTTATGCTAGTAATAATTTAACCTAGGGTTCACATTTCAAAGTACCCTTGATTTACGTAATTATCGCTTTTACCCTCGATTTACAAAATTACCAAAATACCCTTGTAGGGTAGAAATACCAAAATACCCCTGTAGGGTAGAATTACCAAATACCCTCTAAGGTAGAATTATCGCAATACCCTCGTAGGGTAGAATTATCAAAAACCCCACGTAGGGTAGAATTACCAAAATACCCCGTAGGGTAGAATTACCGAAATACCCCTATAGGGTAGAATTACTAAGATACCCTTGTGGGTAAAATTACCATTTTACCCCTAGGGTGTTAAATGACCGCTTTGCCCTTGTGGGCAAGTGATTGACATGGACTATGTGGTTGATGGATTTGATTGTGAATATATGTTGGTGATATGAATGACTTGACTGTGATTGTTTGATTCAAATATGGGCATGACATCCGCATACATGACATGTTGCATGGGTTGGGATTTCACGGAGGAAGATCTCGATTCATATAGGTCGCACGAGTCGCTTTGAGACGATCGTGGACCGATCAATGGTCGAGGCCGATCATGTTACCGGGCCGTGTGCCATTATTGTGGGCTTCAGATTGATATTGTGGGCTTCGTACGATTATAGAAACGTTATCGATGGATCTGTGTTAACCTAAATATGGCTTCGTGCCATCTTGACTATGGCTTCGTGCAAACGTATTTACCTGTGGCTATGTGCCTAACATATTTTTTAACGACTCTGTGTCGATCATATTTACCGAAGGTCGTGTGCGCTTATATTACCGCCATCGATGGCTATGTGCCGGAGTTATTACAGTTATCGATGGCTTTGTGCCACGTATTCTGTTAAGTGGCTTTGCCACATTATCTGATTCTGGTGGCTATGCCACAAATATCTGTAATAGAGGCTTTGCCTCAACTTACTGATATCTGAGCAGCAATACTGCAACTATGTAATTTTGGGCTGAGTGGGTTGAGCTATTCCCCACATGGAGTGTAGGGCTGATACGGGTGGAGTGTAGCAGTTGGTTATAGGCTGGGTTGGGATTGCATTCACATTCTGATTTTTTATTCTGTTACCTGATACTGATTCTGATTCTGATTTTGATTCTGATCCTGATTCTAGTTCTGATAATGTTTCTTATTTTGTAATTGGTTAAAGCCCATCCGCATAATCGCTTATAGTGGGCTAAGGCTCAACTGATACTAGAACTCGTAAGTAAGGTCAAATGCACTTTTAATTCTTTTATATGACCGATCGTTCCTTTTATAGTAGGGATTTCAAACGAAGTTTTCAGAAACTCACCCGCTTATTAACCTTTAGGTAATTTCCACCTTAGGCGGGTGGGCATGAGGGCCTCGGAGGAAGCCACACACACTGCTTATGTTACAATTTTGATTATTACTTTTAAATGTTTTATGTGAGTTGTAGTAAAGCCGTTGTAATTTTCTGGATTTCAAATTTGGAATTTTATTTATTGTTCTTATAATTGCTAGTATTAGAACACGATTTTCCAAAGCAATTACTATTGTTCAAAATATCACGTAACCGCAATTGTTTTTAAATTAAGCTTCCGCAACTGCCAGGATTTTTACAAAGTTGTTAAGAATGTTATTCAGCTGAGGTTTTCTAACAAGGTTTAAAAAGGGTATAAGTTTTTAATTATTAAGAAGGGTTTTTAATGGAAACATGGTTTTCGAAAAATACTTCAATGTGACACACCAGATTCGAACCAAACTTTCAGGCCAGGTTTGGGGTGTTACATTTAATGGTATCAGAGCACAGGTTGCAACAACTCAACTATGGATGTGACAACCCTAATTAGGGCCTAATCGAATAGTGGTTTCGTGACCACAAATCCGAGATAGAAATAATTGTTTTATAATTATTTTGGGTTTATGATATGATTGCATGATTGTGTGAAAATTTCGTGATGAAATTCTATGCCTAAAGTGCTTAAATTGAAAGTAGGGATTAAATCGAATAAGTTGCAAAATTTGCATCCCGTAAGTTTTAGTATGAAATTGTTTTGGAATAATTAATTAGGAGGTCTTAAATAGCAATTTGACCAATTTTAAGTTCATGGACAAAATTAGGACATGGAAGGAATTTTGAAAGTTTAGTAAGGAGGGCATTTTGGTCATTTGGATATTAAATGAAATAAAATGGGAAAAATAACACAAAATTGATCATCATCCTCCTTAGTTGCTGCCAATTCTCCCTCTCTCCATAGCTAGGGTTTCTTCAATTTTCAAGCTCCATAGTAAGTGATTCCAAGCCCGCTTTTAATGTTCTTTACGTTTTGGAATCCTTAAGCTCGATTAAGCTTATGCTAGTAATAATTTAACCTAGGGTTCACATTTGGAAAAATACCCATAGGTGAAATTTGTGTATTTTGATGTTTTATGATAGAATATGAGGTTTTAAATTATGTTAAATAACTTGTGCTACTCGGTTTTAAGTGAAAACGAGTAAAAGCAAGATAATTCGGTAAAAATACCTATTGTTCATAACTATATGATAGAGTGAGAATTTGATGTTGTTGTAGAAGAGAAAATGTTCAGCATATCATAAAATATAAGAATAAGGGCTGAAATTAAATTCCGAGCCTAGGGCAAAATTGTAATTTTGAAAAGTTAGGGGCAAAAATGTAATTTTTCCATGATGTGATTTTGGATTGAAATAAATAGTATGAGTATTAAATGAGCTAAATGTGTTATTATAGATCAAGAAAGACGCGAATTGATCTCGAACAGGGAAGGAAAAAGTTTTGGACTAAATTGCAAAATTTCCACATTTTGCACCAAGGTAAGTTTGTATGTAAATATTACAATAATTTTATGTACATTCTTATATTTCAGCCTATTATATAAATATACTAGCTGATGTTAAAATATAAATCGACTATTGGAAGAATGGAAATAAATATAGAGAGAGAGATCCTGCTGAACATTCTGAGAGATCGAATGAAATAGAGGAGCGTAGCTAGGTCACATGTATGATGCTGAGTGCACAACATGTGTACAAGAAAGCTACGAGACACCAGTAGTAGCTAGGTCACATGTGTGATACGAGATGTATCCCATGTAGACAAGAGAGCTACGTGAAAGATAAATGTAGCTAGGTCGCATGCGTGATTCCAAGTGAAGGACACCATGTAGACAAGAGAGCTACGTGAAAGATAAATGTAGCTAGGTCGCATGCGTGATTCCAAGTGAAGGACACCATGTAGACAAGAGAGCTACGAGACAAATCGGTTGGGTCGCATGAGTGGTACTAAGTGTTCACCATGTGTACAAGAGAGCGTAACTAAACGAAGTATGATGGTGGGGTGTGTCTTTGAAACCATTAAATATCGAGGATTGATCCGAATTGTTCAACGGGATGGTTTTGTGGTGATATTGTGGTTTGGACCTACACTTATGGTGAATGAAATGTGGTGAAAATGATTTGTGGTATATACATATATAAGATAAAATGAGGTTAGCATAAAGAATGTGTGAAAGAGTGAAATTAGCATTAAAACTGTTTTTAGATGGTAGCAGTGACGTGATTTTGAAAAATCACCAAAAATAGGAGGAATATAATTAGAGGTTGAATGAGATGTGAAATTAAAGTTTAATGAGTCTACTTTCATATAAAAGAAACAGAGCAAGCAAAGGAATTCTATATTTTGTGATATTTACAATTGTATGTGACTTGCTCAGGATGAATACGTGATCACCTGTCTAACTTTGAAAAATCATTAAAAATTGTACAAAGCAAATTAAGAAATATAGTTTACATGTATAAATTCCTTATTGAGACTAGTTTTAAATGAAATAGACTTCAGGGTTGTTTGAATTGTGTACTGAGAGAAATTCAATTTGTAGTGAACAGAGGTCAGATCAGTCGAGCTGTGTAACAGGGGAAACTTTAATTAATAAACTGTACTAATCGGCTGAACCAAAAATTATAGAAAAAATTTAGCAAAAAGCTTTATGAGTCTAGATTCAGGGAAATTTTACGGATTTGAATTTCGAGTTTTGTAACTCGAGTTATGATTTATTTAGTGAATATGACGCAGCAGAGACAGCTTAAACAAAGTGGAATGAATAGTGAAGTTAAAGTAGATATACTTGAATTGTTGTGTAAACATGTTAGATTTTTTTAATTAGTATTTACATACTTACTTACTAAGCTATAAGCTTACTTTGTTTCTCTCTTTTGTCTTATAGTGTTCTTCTGACTTGCTCAGAGTTAAGGATCGTGAAGATCTACCCGCACTATCATACTTTAGGGTATTTGAACTAAACGCTTTGAATTATGGCATGTATAGTAGGCTTAATTATTTTGTTACGTGCCATATTTGTCTAGGTTTAAAATATTAGTTACAAGATTTTCGACCAACTAATTTGTACAAGCCATTAAAGTTGGCTAATATTGTTCAAGACATATATTATACGATGCACTATCAAATTGGATGACATATTTATATTTCGGTTATGTTTAATGGTATGTGTTATGTTCGGTAATACCTTGTATCTGTTCCTGCGACAGTAACGGTAAGGGTGTTACATTTAGTGGTATCGAGCTATGGTTTAGTCGGTTCTCGGACTAATAAAGTGTGTGTAAAAGTCTAGCTATACATGCCATAAAAATATTGTGATAGTGTGGTGACTCGATTATTCTAAACCTGTGTTTTGTTTTAATATAGTAATGGATCCCGAAGGAACTGCGATCGATGATGTCTTGCTAGTAATGTGCTGGCTCCCGCACAAGGGACCGCTTTGTGGAAAGTGGACTGAGACATTGAGACAAGGAGATGAGGCTCGGGATGCCTTTCTCCAAATGATGAACAATTGGTATCTTGAATTTATTCGAGCAAATCCAAATGCTCAACCTCCTCCACCCCTCCTATACCTCGACGATTCTGTAGAGCTGCTCAAGGTATAGATTTGGTAAGAATGAACAAGCCTCCGGTTGACAAGATTCAAAACAAGGGCCAAGAGTTTAGAGCAAAGGTCGATGATGATCCCGAAAGCGGAATTCGGCTTGAAAATTCTACGGTGTATTTGATGAGCTCTCATGTACACCGAGGAATGCTTAAAGTGTCTTTGTATCACTTTTGAGAGATTCGGCTTACCACCGGTGGAAGACTTTGGTTGCAGTGGTGCCAAAATAAAAGTTACTTGGGATTTCTTCCAGGAAGAATTTAGAAAGAAATACATAAGTCAGCGATTTATTGATAAAAAGCGGAAGGAGTTCCTTGAATTGAAGCGGGGAAAATGTCTCAGTAGCGAGTATGAACGCGAATTTGTAAGACTCAAAAAGTATGCCCGTGAATGTGTGTCCACCGAGGCCATTATGTGTAGAAGATTTGAAGATGGGCTGAATGAGGACATTAAAGTGCTTGTAGGAATTTTGGAGTTGAAAGAATTTGTAGTATTGGTTGATCGAGCTCTTAAAGCCAAGAATTGAACAAAGAAAGAAGAAAAGTCGCTATTGAGGCCCGAGATGTCGAAAAAGATGATAAGCAAGCCATTTCAATCTCAACCTAAGAGGTCCAAAGAGACAAACCCTCGAATGACAGTTTCAATTGGGGATTCACATAGAGATTGTGGTAGAGCATATTCGGGGACTAAAGCTCAAGCTACTTGATGGCAAGTGTGGGTAATGTGCGACCTAGAAAGCCCGAGTGTCAACAATGTGGCGAGCAACATTATGGTGAGTGTTGGGGACCGAAGCGAGCTTGTTTCAAAGTGTTCATGAGCATTTTATTAGAGATTGTCCGAGAAAGTTAAAGAAGAAAGATTTCAGAGTGCTAGATGAATACCACCGCTAGTAGAGGTAGACCACCGAGAAATACCGGAGGTGGGACTAGTAGTAAACTGTGATGAAAGATTTAACGGCAAGATCGAAGCTAGAGCACCTGCTAGAGCTTATGCTATACGTGCGAGAAGATGCATCATCTCCGATGTTATTATCGGTACATTTTCTCTCTATGATACTATTGTTATTGCATTGATTGATCCCGGTCCACTCATTCCTATATTTGCATGAATTTAGTATCCAATAAAAAGTTGCTGTTGAATTTATCGAGTTTACGATTAAAGTGTCGAACCCTTAGGCCAATATGTGCTAGTTGACAAGGTTTGCAAGAATTGCCCATTAATGATTCAAGGTCACTGCTTTTCCGCCAACTTGATGTCTGTTACCATTTGGTGAGTTTGACGTTATCTTGGGAATGGACTAGTTAACATTGTATGATGCTAAGGTAGATTGTAAACAAAAGACACTAGAGTTGAAATGTGAAAATGGAGAAATTCTGTGGGTTGAAACAGATGAATCAAATAAATTGCCTATGGTGATTTCGCACATGTCTGCATGTAAATACATGAGAAAAGGGTGTGAAGCTTATCCGCTTATGTAATGAATATTGAGTTGCCTCAACTAAAATTTGAATCAGACCGATAGTCTGTGAGTTTCGGATGTATTTCTGAGGAATTGCCCAGGTTGCCTCCGAACAAAGAGATAGATTTTGCCATTGATTTGTTGCCGCATCGCACCGATCTCGATTGCTCCATATAGAATGGCTCATGAATTAAAAGAATTGAAGGCTCGATTGCAGGAGTTAACGGACAAGGGATTTGTGAGACCGAGTTTCTCTCCTGGGGTGCTCTGTATTATTCAGTAAGAAGAAGGATGGTTCAATGAGACTTTGCATTGATTACCGTCGACTTAATAAGGTGACTATAAAGAACAAGTACCTGCTTGAGGATTGATGATTTATTCGATCGGTTAAAGGGGGCCACAAAGTGTTTTCAAAGATTGATTTGAGGTCCGGTTACTACCACCGAGAGTTAAGGAGTCGATGTCGAAAACCGCCTTTAGGATAAGGTATGGACATTATGAGTTTCTTGTGATGCCTTTCGCTTAACAAATGCTCCAAATATATTTATGGACTTAATGAATCGGATCTTGACCATATTTGGATAAGTTTGTAGTAGTGTTTATAGATGACATTTTAATTTATTCTCGAGATGAGTCCGAACATGCCGAACACTTGAGAACTATATTGCAGATCTTGAAAGAAAAGAAACTGCTTGCCAAGTTTAGTAAAAGTGAGTTCGGCTTCGGCGTCGGATTTTGGGGGCATATAGTCTCGGTGATGGTATTCGGTGGATCCAAGCAAGATTTCTGCGATCGTTGATTGGAAACCGCCAAGAATGTATCCGAGGTTAGAAGCTTTTAGGCTTAGCGGTATTATAGACGTTTTGTTGAAGGATTTTCGATGATTGCCTCTCCTATGACTAAGTTGTTGCAAAAGAATGTTAAGTTTGAATGGACTGATAAATGTCAACAAAGTTTTGAAAAATTGAAAGCACGATTGATCAAGCACCAATTTTAGTACAAATTTTAGTCGAGAAAGGAGTTCGTAATTTATAGTGATGCATCATTGATGTGCCTTGGATGTGTGTTGATGCAAGAGGGTAAAGTGGTAGCTTATGCTTGAGACAGTTAAAACCGCATGAGAAGAACTATCCTACACATGATTTGGGCCGCATTGTTGTTTTTGCCTTGAAGATTTGGCGACATTATTTGTACGGTGAAAAATGCGAATTTTCTTGATCACAAAAGTTTGAAGTACTTGATGAATCAAAAGGATCTGAATCTGCGACAATAAGATGGCTTGAATTATTAAAGGATTATGATTTAGTGATTGATTATCATCCGGAAAAGCAAATGTAGTTCTTGGCGCCTTGAGCGTAAAATTTCTTTTTACTTTGAGAGCCATGAACATGGGGTTAGCATTGTCGATGATGGGTCAATCTTAGCAGAGATGAGAGCTAAACCGTTATTTCTCCAGTTGATTTGTGATGCTCAAAAGAATGATAGTGAGTTGCGGATCAAGAGAACTCAATGCGAATCAGTTACAACTCGATTTTCGAGTTGGACCGGATGACTGCTTGATGTTTCGAGACGAGATATGTGTGCCAAAAACGATAAATTGATTCGAAAATATTACATGAGGCACACAATGGTCGCTTATCAGTTCATCTGGTAGCACAAAAATGTATAATGATTTAAAGAAGTCAGATTGGTGGCGGTATGAAAAGGGACATTTCGAATTTGTAACCAAGTGTTTGATCTGTCAACAAGTAAAAGTGAACATCAAGTGCCTTGAGGATTACTTCAACCGTAATGGTGCTCGAGTGGAAATGGGACAAGATTACCATGGATTTTGTAACGGCTTGCCTTTAACTCCTAAAAAGAAGGATGCTGTTTGGGTAGTGGTTGATAGATTAACAAAGTCACCGCTTTATACCAAGACGCACTCGATTACTCACTTGATAAATTAGCGAATTATATATTGCTGAAATTGTGAAGTTGCACGAGTACCTATGTCTATAATATCGATAGAGATCCAAGATTTACCTCGAGATTTTGGAAAAAGTTACAAGAAGCTTTGGGTACAAAATTGAACTTTAGTACCGCATTTCATCCACAAACAGATGGTCAAACGGAAAGAGTAATCCGGTACTCAAGATATGCTTAGATCTTGTGTTTTAGAATTTGGAGGTAGTTGGGAGAAATATCTATCTTTGATTGAGTTTGCCTACAATAACAGCTTATCAATCAAGTATACAAATGGCAATCGCATTTAAGCCTTGTATGGTCGTAAGTGTCGAACTCCTTTATATTGGACCGAGCTTAGTGAGAAACAGATTCATGGAGTTGATCTAGTTAAAGAAACCGAAGAGAAAATAAAAGTAATTCGGGATTGCTTGAAAGTCGCTTCAGATCGACAAAAGTCATATCTGATTTAAAAGAAAAGAGATTGAATTTCGTGGGTGATAAAGTGTTCTTAAAGGTGTCACCATGGAAAAGATTCGAGATTTAGTCGAAAAGGCAAGTTGAGTCCGCGTTTTATTGGGCCGTCGAGATTCGAGAGAATTGGACCGATGGCATATCGGTTGGCCTTACCGCAGAGTTAGAAAGAATTCATAACGTGTTTCATGTATCAATGTTATGACGTTATCGTTCGATCCTTCACATGTGATTTCCCAATGAAATTGAGATTCGATCGGATATGACCTATGAGGAGAAACCAATAAAGATTTTGGCTCGAGAGGTTAAACAGTTAAGAAATAAAAGTATAGCTTTAGTGAAAGTATTGTGGCACAGACATGGGATAGAAGAGGCTACATGGGAACCTCGAGGAATCTATGAGGAAACAGACCCAAACCTCTTTCTGGTAAGATTTTCGGGACGAAAATCTCAAAAGGGGGAGAATTGTGACAACCCGAATTAGGGCCTAATCGGAATAGTGGTTTCGTGACCACAAATCCGAGATAGAAATAATTGTTTTATAATTATTTTGGGGTTTATGATATGATTGCATGATTGTGTGAAAATTTCGTGATGAAATTCTATGCCTAAAGTGCTTAAATTGAAAGTAGGGATTAAATCGAATAAGTTGCAAAATTTGCATCCCGAAGTTTTAGTATGAAATTGTTTTGGAATATTAATTAGGAGGTCTTAAATAGCAATTTGACCAATTTTAAGTTCATGGACAAAATTAGGACATGGAAGGAATTTTTGAAAGTTTAGTAAGGAGGGCATTTTGGTCATTTGGATATTAAATGAAATAAAATGGGAAAAATAACACAAAATTGATCATCATCCTCCTTAGTTGCTGCCGAATTCTCCCTCTCTCCATAGCTAGGGTTTCTTCAATTTTCAAGCTCCATAGTAAGTGATTCCAAGCCCGCTTTTAATGTTCTTTACGTTTTGGAATCCGGAAGCTCGATTAAGCTTATGCTAGTAATAATTTAACCTAGGGTTCACATTTGGAAAAATACCCATAGGTGAAATTTGTGTATTTTGATGTTTTATGATAGAATATGAGGTTTTAAATTATGTTAAATAACTTGTGCTACTCGGTTTTAAGTGAAAACGAGTAAAAGCAGATAATCGGTAAAAATACCTATTGTTCATAACTATATGATAGAGTGAGAATTTGATGTTGTTGTAGAAGAGAAAATGTTCAGCATATCATAAAATATAAGAATAAGGGCTGAAATTAAATTCCGAGCCTAGGGGCAAAATTGTAATTTTGAAAAGTTAGGGGCAAAATGTAATTTTTCCATGATGTGATTTTGGATTGAAATAAATAGTATGAGTATTAAATGAGCTAAATGTGTTATTATAGATCAAGAAAGGCGCGAATTGATCTCGAGCAGGGAAGGAAAAAGTTTTGGACTAAATTGCAAAATTTCCACATTTTGCACCAAGGTAAGTTTGTATGTAAATATTACAATAATTTTATGTACATTCTTATATTTCAGCCTATTATATAAATATACTAGCTGATGTTAAAATATAAATCGACTATTGGAAGAATGGAAATAAATATAGAGAGAGATCCGGTTGAACATTCTGGAGAGATCGAATGAAATAGAGGGCGTAGCTAGGTCACATGTATGATGCTAAGTGCACATCATGTGTACAAGAAAGCTACGAGACACCTCAGAGTAGCTAGGTCACATGTGTGATACGAGATGTATCCCATGTAGACAAGAGAGCTACGTGAAAGATAAATGTAGCTAGGTGCATGCGTGATTCCAAGTGAAGGACACCATGTAGACAAGAGAGCTACGTGAAAGATAAATGTAGCTAGGTGCATGCGTGATTCCAAGTGAAGGACACCATGTAGACAAGAGAGCTACGAGACAAATCGGTTGGGTCGCATGAGTGGTACTAAGTGTTCACCATGTGTACAAGAGAGCCGAACTAAGCGAAGTATGATGGTGGGGGCGTGTCTTGAAACCATTAAATATCGAGGATTGATCCAATTGTTCAACGGGATGGTTTTGTGGTGATATTGTGGTTTGGACCTACACTTATGGTGAATGAAATGTGGTGAAAATGATTTGTGGTATATACATATATAAGATAAAATGAGGTTAGCATAAAGAATGTGTGAAAGAGTGAAATTAGCATTAAAACTGTTTTTAGATGGTAGCAGTGACGTGATTTTAAAAATCACCAAAAATAGGAGGAATATAATTAGAGGTTGAATGAGATGTGAAATTAAAGTTTAATGAGTCTACTTTCATATAAAAGAAACATAGCAAGCAAAGGAATTCTATATTTTGAGATATTTACAATTGTATGTGACTTGCTCAGGATGAATACGTGATCCCCTGTTCCAACTTTGAAAATCATTAAAAATTGTACAAAGAAAATTAAGAAATATAGTTTACATGCCTAAATTCCTTATTGAGACTAGTTTTAAATGAAACAGACTTCAGGGTTGTTTGAATTGTGTACTGAGAGAAATTCAATTTGTAGTGAACAGAGGTCAGATCAGTCGAGCTGTGTAACAGGGAAACTTTAATTAATAAACTGTACTAATCGGCTGAACCAAAATTATAGAAAAATTTAGCAAAAAGCTTTATGAGTCTAAATTCAGGAAATTTTACGGATTTGAATTTCGAGTTTTGTAACTCGAGTTATGATTTATTTAGTGAATATGACGCAGCAGAGACAGCTTAAACAAAGTGGAATGAATAGTGAAGTTAAAGTAGATATACTTGAATTGTTGTGTAAACATGTTAGATTTTTTTAATTAGTATTTACATACTTACTTACTAAGCTATAAGCTTACTTTGTTTCTCTCTTTGTCTTATAGTGTTCTTGACTTGCTCGGAGTTAAGGATCGTGAAGATCTACCCGCACTATCATACTTTAGGGTATTTGAACTAAACGTTTTGAATTATGGCATGTATAGTAGGCTTAATTATTTTGTTACGTGTCATATTTGTCTAGGTTTAAAATATTAGTTCTGATTACTCGACCAGCTAATTTGTACAAGCCATTAAAGTTGGCTAATATTGTTCAAGACATATATTATCGATGCACTATCAAATTGGATGACATATTTATATTTCGGTTATGTTTAATGGTATGTGTTATGTTCTGGTAATACCTTGTATCCTGTTCCGGCGACGGTAACGGGTAAGGGGTGTTACAATGGATTGGGTTTTCAAAGGTTGAATTTTAGAAAATTATTTTCAACCACGTGGTCTGTTTGAAGTATTTCTCTTAAAGAGTGTGGCACAACGAGTCTCCAGCGCCGAATCCGTAAGTCTTCTGAATACTTTTGTCTGTTTAAAAATTGAAATACTGTGGATTCCTTAGATATTAGTCTGAATTTAAATTTGGTTTTTATTTTATGTGGATGTGATGTTTGGATATAGGAATTGTATATATGTGTGATAAATATGTGGCTGCTTCTGTGAATAAGTGTTGTATGTATGAGATGTTTCAAGTTCTAGTTGAAGTGTGATAGTGATAGTAGGATCAGAGTGCGCAGCGGTAGCGTAGTGGGGTAGATGTTACATGACTACTCTATTAGACGGAAATTTCGGGGACGAAATTTCTTTAAGGGAGGTAGAGTTGTAACACCCTGAATTTGGGCCTAGAAGTTTTGGGCCTTGAGCATAGGAGCGGTTGAAGGCAGCTTATAATATTCTGTTGTGCGTGAAAATTTAGTAGTTGAAGGCTTGTTTTAGTGGTTAAGTGTGCTGAGAAGTGTTGGAGAAGTCCTGGGTTCAAATCTGGACTCTAGCAAAAATTTTGGTTTAAGGTGAATCAAACCCTAGGTGTAGTAGGTAGGCCTTAAGAATATTGTTGGAGAAATTGTGACACAAAAAGCCTTATGGCTTAGTGGCAAGTAGCATGTGGAGCATTTAAGGGGAGGCATGTGACAGCCCCAAATTGACCCTAGTCGGAAAGTGGTTTCGGGACCACTAAACCGAGTCATAAAAATAATTAACCGTCATAGTTGATGCTCATTATATGTACATATGCATGTGTGAAATTTTCATGTTTGAATTTTGTTAATTGTAAGTGAATTTTATCAAATAGGACTTATGTGAGAAAATTTAGAAATGTGCTAGGCAAATGTAAAGTGGCCTAATAATGCATGTTGTGAAAATGATGGGTTTGCATGTCAAATTACCCAAAATTAAAGCATAGTGGCCGGCCATGCTATGGGTGGAAACATGTTGTTAACATGTTGTGTAGTGTGTTATGTTAGAAAGAATAAAAAAAGGGGTTAGGATTAAAGTAATGCAAAGGGAGGAGTGATGAAAAAAAAAATTGTCTCACCCATACCCCCCATTGCCGTGAATTGAAGAAAGAAAACAAAAAAAAAAAAGTGTTCATCCTTGAACATCTTTGGCCGAAAATTTTAAGGAGAAAGGAAGAAGAAAGGATTTTCTTGCTTCTTGTTCGGTTGGTTGGTGTTTAGGAGGAGGTATGTTTGGTGTTGTTTCATGAGATTCATGCATGTTTTTTATTTTATTTTATTTTATTTTATTTATTTGTTAGCTCGAGTTCTATCTAGCCCATGGTTTAGATCTTTGCTATGTGATGGAGATGATATTCGGCCATGGGTGTTGTCTTCTTGGTTGATGTTTGATGTTGTGGTGATGAGGCATGAAGATAGGTTAAGTTTCGGCTAAGGAGGATTTGTGATTGATGCCATTTACATGCTAAATGTGAAGCTTTGTAATGATACATGTGGTGGTGGATTTTCTTTTTAGCATTCTTGAGTTAGGCCTTAAGTTCTTTGTTTAACCCATGACCAAAATTTAAGTGGTATGGTGTCTTGATGCATTCGGCCATGTTAGGAAGTAGAAGAGAAGCATGGTTGTTGATCATGTTATTTGGATGAAAATGGTAGTAAGGTGAAGTACAAATGTTAGTATTTGATCTCTAGAGTATATATGTGTATTAGCTTTAGTTTTGAACTTAAAACTAATTGGTATTTCGTCAATACAAGTAACCATAATTGTAGAATGTATTAAGTGTTGCAATCGGCCTCAACATAGACATGCATATTCGGCCATAGAAAGAAGATTGGTGTTGCATGTATTCGGTTAGAGGCAAGCATATTGATGCTTTTATTTTGGCTTAGACAATCGGCTAAAAGGAGTGTGGGTTAATATGTTGAGTTGATTCATGATTTCATATGTATGTGACTTTAATGTCTAATGTATATATATGGGCTAAGTACTTTGAGTTCCTCTTTTCGATGCTCAAATGATTAAATCAATTTATTTGTTAAATTAAGCTCAAGAGCAAAGGGGAACTAAATCCGATAAAGGGAAGGAAAAAGTGGTCGAATAGCCATCGAATCGCTTCGACAACATCCGAGGTAAGTTTTGATAACGAGACTTAGTTTACGATTTGATTAAGTCATGACGTATGAGCATAACAAATATACGGTGATATGATGATTCTACTTGAATTATATGTTGAGTTAATTAGTCTATACGTATGACGGGTAGCCGTATGTGCATAGAGATCGTGTCATAAAGCAAACTAAACCATGCTGTTTGTATGTGGCTAGTGAGCCGAAAATGGGATTGCTTAATACGTGACTTGTGTTTGAACTCTAATTATGAAAATGAAATATAGATGTGTCATGATTTATTGATATGTGCCTGAATATTTGGATGATAACCGGGCTAAGTCCCGAAGGCATTTTGCGCTAGTGACTAGTTCCGGGCTAAGTCCTGAAGGAATTTGTGCAAGTTATTACATCCGGGCTAAGTCCCGAAGGCATTTGTGCGAGTTACTATATCCGGGCTAAGTCCCGAAGGCATTGGTACGAGTTACTATATCCGGCTATGTCCCAAGGCATTGAGCGAGTAGCTATATCCGGTTAAATCGAAGGTACTTGGCTTGGGAATGAGAGACCTTGCTGTAATAGTTTCAATTAATATGCTCGTAAAATCCCAAAGAATGAGGTATGTCTCGTATATGCATTGATTTAGTTGATCCCTTACAATTAGTATTCGCTCAATCGATAAATGAGCTACCGGCCTTTGGCTAAGTTGATCTTTTGTGTATGAATATAAGGGTTGGTAATGTGAAGTAAGTATGATATTGAGAATTTGTGCATATGAAATTATCTGTTTAGCCATATGAATGCTACACTTTAGTTGTGTCTAATTTTATGGCTCAAACTTACTAAGCATTAAATACTTACTCCGTTCTTTGAATCTCTTTTTATAGATTTTGGTTCGTCACCATCGGACTCGGGATTATTGAAGTCGAAGTCGCCCACACTATCAAAGCCCCTTTGGTACACTTTTGGTTGAACTTTGAAATGGCATGTATAGGACTACCCGTTTTGTTGTTGGTCATGGACCCTTTGGTTTTGTATAAATTTGGATAGCCATGCGAAAATGGCTTATATACACTTTGAGCTTAGTATTATAATCGTCTTGTATGCTGTTCGTTAAGAGGTATGGAAATGTTTGGGAACAATTAGCCATTGGAATGGTTAATCATGATCACATTTTGTGCTATATATGCTAAAGGGCTAGTTGAATCATGGAAACTATGTAATAGGTAAAGTCTACCTTAAAATAGATCTTGATAGTAGCGATGGCGTGAATGTGAAAAATCACTAAAAATAGTAGGAATGGAATTAAATATTGAATTATGTAATCGAACCTTGATGAATCTATTTTCATAGGAAAGTAACGAAATGATCATATGAACAGTATATTATGAGATATTTAAGTTTTCGTGAAATAGGGCCAGAACGGTTTCTGGATTCCCTATTCTGACTTTGGAAATTCACCATAAATTAACCAGAGATAATTAGAAGTTATGCTTTATATGTACAGATTCCTTTCTGAATCTAGTTTCATTAGAAACAAACGGCATAAGTATTGAAGCCCTGTACAGGGAGATATCTAAGTCGTAATGCATGAAGGTCAGAGTAGTCGAACCCTGAATCAGGGGAGACTTTTAACTAACAAACTGTACTAATTGGCCTGACCAAAAATTCTAGAAAAAAATTATAGATGGATATATGAGTCTAGTTTCAGGAAAAATTTACGGAATCGGTTTTTGAGTTTTGGAACTCGAGATATTATTTTTAAAGTGACTGTGATGCAGTTAGCCAGCTTGTTTGGAAATTTTAAAATGAACTGTGTAAGTAAATAAATAAAGTCCGTTAACACCTCGTGTTCGACTCCGGCAACGGTCTCGGGCCCGGGGCGTTACAAGGCATGGGTTCGAATCCCATGGCAAGCAAAGAGCATTTATTTTGCTAACAGGGGGCAGCAAGAGTTGGTGTTGAATTTAAACTCTGATGATGGAGGGATCCCACATCGGGAAGCTAACATAGGAGTGGATGCGAAGCTGGCTTTAAATAGAGAGAACCATGAGGAGAGTAAAGGTACCTTTCTTGGCTGATCTCTTTCGCTTTATGGCGTGCTCGTTTGGGTTGGGCGTCGACTAAGAGTGCTCGGAGCGCGGATTAACTCCAGTCTCCTATCATGTGTGTATTTCTCACTACTCTAGCTGTAGGATGGCTACTTGGTAGCGATGGTAGAAAGGGGCCATAATGGGCCCAATGGGCCTACGGCCCAATTAGATAAGTTGTTTCATTGTGTAGTAAATATTGGACTAGGCTAGGTGAATCTCATATCTGTGGCTAGATTTGGGCTAAAAGGCCACACGGCGTGGGCCCATTTAATGAGAATAGGCTTTAAGGCCATTCGTATTGTTATCCTTGCTTAGAATACTTTAGTTTATCAAATTACCAAAATACCCCTGGTTTGTATAATCAATAAAATACCCTTGGTTTATAAAATTACCAAAATACCCCTGGTTTGTAAAATTACCAAAATACCCTTGGTTTACAAAATTACCAAACTACCCCTGGTTTGTAAAATTACTAAAATACCCTTTGTTTATAAAATTACCAAAATACCCTTGGTTTGTAAAATTACCAAAATACCCCTAGTTTGTAAAATTACCAAAATACCCCTAGTTTGTAAAATTACCAAAATACCCCTGATTTGTCAAATTACTGAAATACCCTCGACCTATAAAATTATTGAAATACCCTCGACTTGACAAATTACCAAAGTACCCTTGATTTACAGAATTATCTTTTTACCCTCGATTTACAAAATTACCGAAATACCCTTGTAGGGTAGAATTACCGAAATACCCCTGTAGGGTAGAATTACCGAAATACCCCTGTAGGGTAGAATTATCGAAATACCCCTATAGGGTAGAATTACCGAAATACTCCTGTAGGGTAGAATTACTGAAATACCCCTATAGGGTAGAATTACTGAGATACCCTTGTGGGGTAAAATGGTAATTTTACCCCTAGGGTGTTAAATTACTGTTTTTCCCTTGTGGGCAAAGTGATTGACATGGACTATGTGGTTGACGGATTTGATTGTGAATATATGTTAGTGATATGAATGACTTGATTGTGATTGTTTGATTCAAATATGGGCATGACATCCTGCATACATGACATGTTGCATGGGTTGGGATTTCGTACGGAGGAAGATCTGATCTGTTAAGGTCGCATGCGAATTCGCCCGAGACGATCGTGGACCGATCAATGGCTGAGTGCTGATCATGTTACCGAAGGCTGTGTGCCGTTATTGTGGGCTTCGTATTGATATTGTGGGCTTTGTGCCGATTATAGACACGTTATCGATGGCTCTGTGCCAACCTAAATATGGCTTCGTGCCATCTTGACTATGGCTTCGTGCCAAATGTATTTACCTGTGGCTATGTGCCTAACATATTTTTTAACGACTCTGTGTCGATCATATTTACCAAGGTCGTGTGCGCTTATATTACCGCCACCGATGGCTATGTGCGAAGTTATTACAGTTATCGATGGCTTTGTGCCACGTATTCTGTTAAGTGGCTTTGCCACATTATCTAATTCTGGTGGCTATGCCACAAATATCTGTAATAGAGGCTTTGCCTCAACTTACTGATATCTGAGCAGCAATACTACAACTGTGTAATTTTGGGCTGAGTGGGTTGAGCTATTCCCCACATTGAGTGTAGGGCTGATACGGGTGGAGTGTAGCAGTTGGTTATAGGTGGGTTGGGATTGCATTCACATTCGATTTTTGATTACATTACGATCTTGATTCGATTCGATTTTGATTCTGATTCTGATTCTAGTTCTGATAATGTTTCTTATTTTGTAATGGGTTAAAGCCCATCTGGTACTGTCTGTTATAGTGGGCTAAGGCCCAACTGATACTAGAACTGTAAGTAAGGCTGGGGCCAGACTTTTAATTCTTTTATATGACTAACTGTTCCTTTTATAGTAGGGGATTTCACACTGAGTTTTAGTAAACTCACCCCGTTTATTAACCTTTTAGGTAATTTCCAGCCTTAGATGGGTCGGGGCTGCGAGGGGCTCGGAGGAAGCCACACACACTGTTTATGTTACAATTTTGATTATTACTTTTAAATGTTTTATGTGGGTTGTAGTAAAGCCGTTGTAATTTTCTGGATTTCAAATTTGGAATTTTATTTATTGTTCTTATAATTGCTAGTATTAGAACACGGTTTTCCAAAGCAATTACTGTTGTTCAAAACATCATGTAACCGCAATTGTTTTTAAATTAAGCTTCCGCAACTACCAGGATTTTTACAAAGTTGTTAAGAATGTTATTCAGCTGAGGTTTTCTAACAAGGTTTAAAAAGGGTATAAGTTTTTAATTATTAAGAAGGGTTTTTAATGGAAACATGGTTTTCGAAAAACACTTCAATGTGACACGCCAGATTCGAACCAAACTTTTAGGCCGGGTTTAGGGGGTTACAGGTTGCCTGATGTTTAAAAATCAGATTTGTGTACTGAAAAATGATGAGTTGATTCAAAAGATTTTGCATGAAGCACATAATGGCTGTTTAGCAGTTCACCCAGGCAGTACGAAAATGTATAATGACTTGAAGAAAATGTATTGGTGGAGTGGAATGAAAAGAGATATCTCCGAGTTTGTATCAAAGTGCTTAATTTGTCAACAAGTGAAAGTTGAACACCAAGTAACTTTGGGACTACTCCAGCCTATCATGGTACCTGAATGGAAATGGGATCGGATTACTATGGATTTTGTATCAGGGTTACCGTTAACTCCGGGGAAGAAAGATGTCATCTGGGTAATAGTTGACAGACTGACTAAATCGACTCATTTTGTTCTGGTACGTACGGATTATTCTCTTAATAAGTTGGCTGAATTGTATATCAGTGAGATTGTTAGGCTTCACAGAATAACTTTGTCAATCATTTCGGATAGAGATCCGAGATTTACTTCGCGAATTTGGTAAAAGTTGCAAGAGGCATTAGGTATGAAGTTAAATTTCAGCACTGCCTTTCATCCACAAATTGATGGACAATCAGAGAGAGTAATCCAGATTCTTGAGGACATGCTCAGATGTTGTGTGTTGGAGTTCCAACGAAGTTGGGAAAGGTACTTACCGTTGGTGGAATTTACTTATAATAATAGTTATCAGATGAGTTTGAATATGGCACCTTATGAAGCATTGTATAGTCGTAAATGTCAAACACCATTGTATTGGACTAAACTCAAGGAAAATCAGATTTATAGAGTTGATCTAATAAAAGAAACTGAAGAAAAAATGAAAGTGATTCGAGATTGTTTGAAGGCTACTTCGGATAGACAAAAATCTTATGTGGATTTGAAATGAAAGGAAATCGAGTTTCAAGTTGGTGATAAGGTATTTTTAGAAGTGTCTCCATGGAAGAAAGTTCTTAGATTCGGACGGAAGGGCAAGTTGAGTCCGCGTTTTATTGGACCATATGAAATAATTGAAAAAATTAGACCAGTAGCTTATCGGTTAGCATTGCCATCTGAATTACAGAAGATGCATGATGTGTTCCACGTATCTATGCTACGTCGATATCGTTCGAATCCTTCACATATAATTTCATCGACGAAAATTGAGCTACGACCGGATATGACTTACGAAGAAGAACTGATTAAAATTTTAGCTCGAGAGGTCAAGCAACTAAGAAATAAAAGTGTCGCTCTCGTGAAAGTATTGTGGCAAAAGCACGGGGTAGAAGAGACTACATGGGAACCTGAGGAAACCATGAGAAATCAATATCCACACCTGTTTACTGGTAAGATTTTCGAGGACGATAATCCTTAAAGGGGAGAGAGTTGTAATATCCTGAATTAGGGCCTAAATTGAAATAGTGGTTTCGTGACCACAAATACGAGGTAGAAATAATTATTTTATAATTATTTTGAGGTTTAAGATATGATTGCATGATTGTGTGAAAATTTAGTGACGAAATTCTATGCATAAAGTGCTTAAGTTAAAATTAGGGACTAAATCAAAAATTTGAAAAACTTGCATTCGAAAAGTTTTTAGTATGAAATTGCTTTGGAATATTAATGAGGGGGTCTTGAATAGCAATTTGACCAATTTCTAAAATTTTGGACAAAAATGGGTTTGTACATGAAAATTTTCAAAGAAAGGTATTAAGGGTATTTTGGTCATTTGGTAATTAAAATTAATTAAAAGGGAAATTAAGGCCAAAATGTGTTCATCTTCTTCTTACCTTGGCTGAACCTTACCTCTCTCCATAGCTAGGGTTTCTTCAACTTCCAAGCTTCATAGTAAGTGATTTCAAGCCCCGTTTTTAAGGATTTTTATGTTTTTGGAATCCCGGTAGCTCGATTTAGCTTATGCTAGCAATAATTCAACCTAGGGTTCATATTTGGAAAAATACCCATAGGTGAAATTTGTGTAATTTGGTGTTTTATGATAGAACATGAGGTTTTAAATTATGCTAGACAACTTGTGCTACTCGATTTTAAGTGAAAACGAGTAAAAGGGCTTAATCGGTAAAAATACGTGTGAATTTGATGTTGCTATAGAAGGGAAAATGATCAGCATGTCATAAAACATAAGAAAATAGGATGAGGTTTAATTTACGAGCCTTGGGGAAAAAGTGTAAATATGTGAAAGTTTAGGGGCAAAATGGTAATTTTGCCAAAGTTCGTACTAGGGGCTGTTTTGATGAATGTATGTATTAAATAAATTAATTTGGTATTATAGATCAAGAGAAACAAGATTCAAGTCGTGATCGAGGGAAAAACAAAGATTACGAGGAATAGGCTCGATCGCTAAAATTTTGTATCGAGGTAAGTTCATGTGTAAATAAAGTAACATAATTTTTATTTTAAGTGATTTAATGTTATTTATATGATATGATACTTATTATTATGAAATATTATGCTTTGTGAATTATTGTTTGGTAATGTGCAAATTATGTGAACAACTTGATAAGTATGAGATGCTAGCAAGTATCGGTTTCTATATTTCGAAGAAGGCGATCAAAATGTGTAATTGAGAAGAATCCCGTTTGAACCTTGGGAATAGATTAGGGTACAAGTGACATGTCACTAGGATGGCTGAGTTCTGAGCTCGTTGAGTTGAGTCCGAGTTCATTATGGATGCGAATGCCCGAGCTCGTTGAGTTGAGTCCAAGTTTGTTTATGGGCGGGTTACTTGGTAGCTTGACTACATAGATTTCAAAAGCTATTGAGCTTGTTTAGCTTTGAGTATAGCACTTATGTGCACACTATCCAGGTATCCGAAATTATATTCGATGCGTTCAACGGGAGAATCCTAAGAGAATAGGGAGAGTACTTAAATCGAAGGTGATTCGACAATGAATGTGTTGAGGAAGTGAAAACAGACAGGTATGAATTTAATCCTTGGTTGAGAATTTGGTAAGACAAATATTTTGGTAAGATAGTAAGTATTCTTATGATGTGAGTGTCGTAATAATGTTTATGTTGGATTGCATGATTATGTTACTTGTTATTTGCATGTGAACTTACTAAGCATTAATGCTTACTCCTTCCTTTTCATTCATTGTAGTTTTGACAAGCCAGCTTGAGAATCGGGATAGGTCGAAGGCTCGTTCACACTATCCGAGGACCTAAATTGGTAAAATGGCTTGTATATTTTGAGTGTGGCATGTATAGCACTATACTCACTTTGTGTAAATGATCTTATGATATGGTTATGGTTTGGTAAGTAAAGGGTTTGTAAATGATTAGCCATTGGAATGGCCAATCTAAATCATATTTGATGTCATGTATGTTTAAAATGCTATTTAGTCCATGAAAATCTATAGTAAAGTAAAACTTGCTATAAAATAGAATATTTCTGTAGCAATGACGTGAATTTGAAAAATCACTAAAAATAGTAGAAACAAAATTAAATGATTAATAAGTCATGGAATCGAATCTTGATGAGTATATTTTCATATGGATGAAACGAAATAGGTAAATGATTTATACTTTATAAGATACTTAACTTTTTGTGAAACAGGGCCAGAGCGATTTCTGAATCCCCTATTCTGACTTTGGAAATTCACCAAAAATTGTACAAAAATAATTAGAAGTCATGCTTTATATGTACATATTCCTTATTGAGTCTAGTTTTATGAGAAACAAACGACATGGTATTTTGAGTTCTTTACAAAGATAAAAGTGGTTCGTACTAAACAGTGGTCAAAGTAGTCGAATGCTGAAACACGGAAAACTTTAACTAATAAACTGTACTAATTGGCCCAACCAAAAATTCTAGAAAAATATTAGTAGTTAGATATATGAGTCTAGTTTCAGGGAAAATTTACAGATCTTAATTTCAAGTTTTGGAACTCGAGATATGAATTTTTAAGCTACTGTGTCACAGATTGACAATTTATTGAGAAAGTTGGAATAAATGATTTAAAATTCTTTAAGTGATAAATTAAGTTTAGTAACACCTCAAGCTCGACTATGGCGACTGTCTAAGCGTGAGGGCGTTACACTTACCTATCACTATTCGGCCAACACAAAAGCGCTAGAGTGAGAGAAGAGAACCCTACACCCAACCCAAATGATCACAACACACCTGCTAATCGAAAGCAAAATAACAAGGTGAGATGGGGTATACAGCCAAGGTACCAAAATAAAAAGGGAAAGGCATAGGCCAAGAGGGAAACGTTAGAGTAAGGGAGAGGAAGAAAGGAGTCAGATCACCACCAAGCCAGAGGTATTCAGCCAAAGAGGCTTGATTACGAGAGAGAAGAGGAGCAGAGGCAATCGATGGACAAGAACGTTAGAGGGTATTGTTGTCACATCACCTCCTCGGGTTCCCACGTGGCTTCCTCTGAGCTGTGATTACGTCAAAGTACCTTGACCAGTGGAATAGACTTCCTCCTTAGAATCTTAACGTTGTGATCTAGAATCTGAACTGGCTCCTCCTCAAAGGTCAGATCTGGCCTAACCTCAATCTCCTCAATCGAGACGATATGTGTAGGATCAAAGCGATATCGCCTCAGCATAGAGACGCGGAACACATCATGAATCTGATCCAACTCTAGTGGTAACTCGAGTTGATAGGCAATTGGTCCCACACACTTCAATATGCGGTAAGGCTCAATGAATCTAGGGCTTAGCTTGCCTTTCGATCAATTCTTGCAACTAAACTTTCAATTCTTTTAATTCAGTAAATGCCATTCTGTACGGAGCTATCGATATCTGAGTCATCCTAGGCACTAACTGAATACCAAACTTTACCTCTCAGATCAGTGACAAACCCGTTAATTCTTCAGGTGACAGATCCGGATCTCACACACAACTGGTACTGATTCAATTTTCTTTTTAGTTACTTCAGAATCAAGCACATAAATAAAGTAAGCTTCACAAGTCTTTCTCACATATTTCTGAGCTAACATCAAAGATATCACTGTCGGTAAACCATTCAGATCATTAGACTCAATTCGATTAATCTCATCATTTTGGCATCTCAAATCAATAGTCTTTCATTTGCAGTTTACAACAGCATTGTGTAAAATCGACCAATCCATACTCAGAATTATATCGAACCCATCAATGATAACAACATCAAATCAATCGAAAAAATGAATCTCGAATCATCAACAGCATGTAACGCCCTAAATTTTGGCCTAGTAGGAATGGGCCTTGTACATGGGAGCCGCTAGGAGGCTGCACATAAAAGTTTATGTGTGCAAGAAATATCACAATTGTGTGGTTGGTGTGTTGGTTAAGTGAATTGGGAGTGTTTGAGAGTGCCTGAGAAGTCCTGAGTTCAAGCCCTGGCTTTTGCAAAATTTTTATTTTGCTCTTAAGTGATCCTTAGCTCTAGCAGGTAGGCTTTATAACTGGTTGTGGTGGAAATGTGACACAAGAAAGCATGTGGTCTAGTGGAAGTGGCGTTACAAGTGTGGTAAGGAGGTTGGGGTTTGAATCTTGGATTGCTCAATGAAGTGTTATTTTTTTTTGCCAATTGTGTTGCGAGGTGGTGATGTTTGAGTAAAATACTGTTGATGGGAAATTTGACTTGGTCATGAGTGTTTCAAGGGAAGAGGATTTGGATAAAGGAGTTTGATTATAATTCAAACTCGGTTGGTGGCTTAATTCAAGGAGAAAACCAGGGAATTTGAAATGGGGAGGGTTGTTGCCGAAAGTAGGGTGATCATGTGCCGAATTTGCTTAGGTAGTTTAGAGCATTCGGGTTTTGGTGATCTTGGGTTCTAAAGCTGAAAGAGCATTGATCATTTGGGGTTTTCTTTGTTTTTCCTCTCTTTCATGCGTGTTGCATTTTTGGTTCTCTCTCGATTTTGAGTATATTATTTCTTTTCCCTTCTTCTCAATTTCTTTATTTGCCGAACCCAAATTATTTTTTTCTTGCTGAATCACTCTTTGCTCCTAACTCCCTCTATTTTCCAAGACTTGGTCGAATACTCTTACTCTTCTTTTTTTCTCTTTTAGTAGCCGGACTCCCTTCTCTTTCTCCTCCTCTCACCCTTGGCCAATTGAAGTGTTTCCCTCGCCTTTATTTTTTTTAGGTTATCATTACTAGCCAACTCTTCATATCTTTCTTCTTCCCCTGTAAACAGAATGTATGTATTCCCTTCTTGGCTCTACTCCATTGTTTGTTTGGTAGTCTAAGACCGTGGACCAATCGCTTTTAACTTTTTCCCCTCTCTTACTCAGGCTTCAGTGTAGCAATATTTATCCATCAGATCGGTAAGTACGTTTGTTTCTTTTTGTTTCTCTTAAGGATATCTATTCGTTTTCTTCTTGTACAGATTGTAACCAAATAATTCCTCTCCCTTACGTGCTAAATCCTCCCTCTCTTATCATTCAGATGTTGTTTACTTGGTTTGTTTCTAGAACTCTCGATGAGCAAAAGGGGTTCTAGCAATAAAGTGATGGCAGTGGTGCTGGCTGGGAGTGGACGCGTAGCCTCTGCCCCCAAGTTTAAGCTACATAAGGTGTCAGCGGTTCGGGACTTTCCGCCAGGTTGTAGAAGGGTGACTACACCAAACTCTAGATTAAGTAGGCAAATCACAGTTGACCATTCGAGTCAAGGCAAGTGGTAGTCGATCCTTTCGCTAGGGGTTTGGTTAATGTTCTCTTAACTCTATTGATAAGTGATTAACTGTTGTTATATTTGAATAGGTTCTGGCGCTCGAGAATTGTTAGTACTCTACGTGATCAGGTGTGTAACCATATGCTATGTTTGATGATTGCCTGAAAAGCCAAAAGTGTGTGTATTTGTATGTGGTATTTGATGATCATTTGAAAGCTGAAAGTATGTGTTGTTTACACTGCTATGACTATAGATCGGTGAAATGCCGAAAAGCTGGAAATATGGCGTACGATGCCACATGGGCATGCAATCGCACGTGTGGTGATCCAAGCCCACGGACATGGGCGTTAGACTGTAGAGGCCACCACGAGCGCTCTCGTGGTCTTGGGCTATTCTGGGCCCCATTGGGCTAAAATGGGCCGTGTAGGCCCAATAGGCTCGTGGGCCCCACACAGATAAATGTATGTGATGTGGCAA